>NW_024511210.1:176806-332445 GCF_017590135.1 Pyrgilauda ruficollis
GGGGCGGTGCCGGGGCGCGGCCGGCGGGGACGGGCGGGAGCGGCGCCCGGTCCTTCAGAGGCGGATTTATCGCTCCGTGCGCTTGTTATGTCAGGAGTCGCGCTAGGCCGCGTAGCTTTAAAAGATAAGCATTGCGTGTGTAGCTTCTCTTGACTGCCAGAAGACATGGGAGCGCTTGTCTTCAAGGCGGAATGGGAAAAGGCGATTATAATTACTGACTGTAACTTATGTATTTGCTTGTCACTAGAAATTGATGTTTTTACAAAGCATTAACCGTGCGTAGTTGATTTGTCTCCAGTTTGAAAGCTTGCAATGTCATCATCATCTGCTTCATCATTGCCTTTCCCCCTCCCACAAGAGGCCTAGTATACCCTTTCGTAGATTCTTCTTAAAAATAATAATAATAATAAAAATAATAAAATGACCTGTGGGACATTTTATGGGGCCTTCTTAATAGCCCATATATTAAGTGGAAGAATTTAGACTAAATAATGCTGGCTTCAGGGAATGTGTTACATGTCTGTGCTGTTCAGGGTTTCGTTCACTTCATAGAATGTATAGACACTGTTTTTATGATGTGTGGTGTCAAAATTGTTGAAGCAAGCTGATACATTCTGGATATGAAATAAGCAAAAATACAAATATGAGGAAAGGTGTTGAAACACTTGGCAAATATTGGGAGATATTTTTAGCTGAAAAATACAAGCTGTTTTTTTTTAAAAAATAGCTTAGGTTTCTGAGTTCAGCATAACCCTGAATTTTTAATTTATGCCTATTTGCCTTACTGGACAGGACTAAGTTAATGTTATGTAATGGACAGTATATCTTTTCTGACTAACTGCTTTCTCACTTGGTCCTGTGCAATTTGTTTATGTACGGGTTTGAATCACATTTGTGAAAAGCAGCAAATTGAAGTTCAGTCTGGGAATACAGTGACTGAAATAGTTCTAGCTATGAAGTTTGTTTGGGTTGGGTTTTTTGTTGCTGTAATTCTATTAAGAGGTTTTGGTGAATTAGACCTGAATGAAACAACTTTCAAATGTTGTTTTATTTAATGTTTCATTGTTTCTAATGTTGCTTCATTTCATCAAATCATGATAAAAATACTCTGCGGATTAAAAGTCTAATTTTTGTGCTTGTGATGAGTTGGGCTTTTGGTGTTTTTTGGTTTTAGTATTGGGTACAGGTGAAAATCAACTATAACAATGCAAAGTTAAAATAAAAAGTAAAGTAAAGTCTTGAAGTAAGTAAAGTCTTAAAGTACTGAAAATTGATACAAAACTACTAATGTACTTAAAAGTTGCAAAAGTAGTTATTTAGGGCTGTGTAATCAACTGACAATATACTGTCTATGACTTCATGCATGCCTTTTGAAGAGAACTGAATATTAAATTGGTATTTTTATTTAAATGTCATAATAAAATTTATTTAAATTGTACATCTTAGCAATTATATACATTGTCAAAGCTTGTAATGCGGGCATTGGTGTTAATATTGCACATGATACTTTATAGCAGCTTTTGGGAGTGATTATTGAATTGGAAGCCAAGAATGCTGACTTGCTGTAATTTTGGGGAAATGATAATAATTTATTTCAGAAAATACTCTTTCATTACATTTCACATAGGGCATAAACTGTAAAAAATACACTGTAGTTAAATAGTCAGGAACTATCTCTCTGTTGCACACAGAAAATAAATTTCCCTGAGTAATCCATTCCTATGTCATCTAGGGTAGTCTCAAAAGTATTGGAAACTATTTGCTTGAGGACTTCTCTCAGGGGCACAGAATAATATATCCTTTTAACGATCTAAAGTGACATAACAAACTCCTAGTGCATTAAAATTGCCTTAATAAAAGCCTAAAAGGTTAGAATATTGCAATTTAGATCCAATTCACCAGGTCAGAAATTTAATTGTTAATTTGTTCATGGCCACCTTCTCAAAACATGTAATAATCTTGGCTTGTTTCTGTGCCCCCCAACCATGCTAATTTGTTAGAGCTTTTTGGACAAGTCCAGCTGAGTTCAACGTGATTGATTTCAGGGGTTTTTTTGGTTTTTTGGGGGGTTTTTTTTTGTTTGTTTTGTTTTGTTTTGTTTTGTTTTGTTTTTGGTGATTTCAGTATTTTTTAGTACTAGCTGGTACTGGTTGTCTCTCCTTTATGGGAGTGGAAACAAGTGCATGGGGAAATGGGCCACATCAGTCTTAGTGGTTTCCCATGGCCTAATATCACATTGCATGTCAACACGAGTGAAAGTGCATCGTCACTATCCTTGCTTTTCTATTTATTACAAAGCTTGTTTGAAATTTTGACAGCCGTGGTACAAATGCAGGAGGCTGCAGCGCATTTTTTCATATAATGAAAAGCATGAGTCTTCAGATTTTTCAGTGATAGCTCTTTCACATCAGAGGACGTGGTGGGTGTGTATAGTTTTATACTTAGTTGTGCACCTGTTTGCTTCTCGGGTTAGCGAGCAGAAAGGTGTTGCTGTTTGAGACAGGTGCACCCATGGTGACTGAGCTAGCTGTACTTTGATTCAGGCCGCGCTGACAAACAGGCCTGGCTGAAATCAGCCCCAAGGCGCAAACCCTGCCAGCTTGTGGGAAGTCACATCTTTTTGGGGATTAATGCCCTGAGCCATAAGCACAGTACCTTGTGTGGTCTGGAAGTGTGTGGAATGAAGCATTGCTACACTTCGACACCTGCATGCACACCGAAGGGGTGTTTGACTGCAAGGCTGTCGCCTCTCACCACAAGGGTCTGCACTCACCAGAACCCACTGAGGTCTCTCGGGCTGGGATGCTTCTCAGGGTTACCTCTCAAGAGTGACAGATTGCCTTGCCCAGCATTTGATGTCTACAATGAGGGATGATCTAGAAAGGTCTGAAACTGTGTAGACAAACCAATTATTTGTCATGCAGTAAGTAGTAGGTAGTGTGACTGCTGTTCAGTCATTGTTTAATGCGATATTTGGTTAAATGCACAACATTGACTCAGAGATATGGAATCTTTGTGGTTAGAAAAGATGTTCAAAGTCACTGAGTCCAGCCTCTGACCAAACACCACCACGTCAAATAAACCATAGCACTAAGTGCAATCTCCTGGAGGAGTAATTTCTTGAATTCCTCCAGGAATGATGACTCCGTCACCTTCCTGGGAAGCCCATTCCAACGTTTCAGCATTACTCCAGTGAAGAAATTCTTCCTGGTATCCAGCCTGACCTTCCCTGGGGTGCAGCTTTAAGGCCATTTCTTCTCATCCTGCTGCCTGGGAGAAGAGACCAACCCCCTGCCTGGCTACACTCTGCTTTCAGGCAGTTGTGGAGAGCAATTAGGTGTCCCCTTCAGCCTCCTTTTCTCCAGCCTAAACACCCCCAGCTCCCTCAGCTGCTCCTCATAGAAATCATGTTCCACACCCTTTCCCAGCTCCACTGCCCTTCTCTGGACACACTCCAGTCCCTCAATGTCCTTCCTGAACTGAGGGGCCCAGGACCTGAGGTGTGGCCTCACCAGGGTAGGGAGAGCTGGCTCCTCTGGGCACTTGTCCTGCAGCTCTGTTGCAGCAGTGTTCTAACATGGTCAGGTACTTCTGGCTTTGCTTCAAGGAAGCTCCAAGGTTCATGTGAAAAATTCATTGTATATTGTTATTGCATCAAAATTTATTATCGTAATGTAATTGTTTTACTGCAATAAATTATATTTTAGGATAAAGGTTGGTTACTGGTGTAGGGAGTGTTGTGCGGCTTTGTTCATTTTGTGGTCAATAAGCATCAGTGGGCTTGTGGAAACAACAACATTGACAGACAGTGCAAACATGGTCCTCCAGTGGATGAAAGATAAAAGGTATGGAAGCAAACCTCACTCTAAAATATGCTGATTTTTTAAAAAAATAAAACGTTTCTGAGAAACACTTCATATGCTTTACGCTTTGGGTACAATGGATGTCACTTGTTCGTATGTGTTTCTCTGAATTCTTCACTTCTTATCTAGAAAGAAAATGCAGTTGAGGTGCCAAGAAGAAATAATCTCACAGACACTGAATTCCTCATTGTCTTGAATGGAAAATATGTAAAATTAATAAAAATTCTACTTTTTTTAAGAAATAAATTTTTAATATTGTGACCATGTTCCCAACATGTTGTTAACTAATGTCAAAATTTTTCTTAGAAAAAAACTCTATATTAATTTTCCATAAGACCTGCATGTGACTGGGAGAAGTTCCAGCACTACTTTTATATGTATAATATCAAGTGGTTTGAGTACACCTACACAGCCTGAAGAGTGAGATGGGTTTTAAGCAGCAATTGTTGGTCAAATCAGCAAATTGTGCATAATAAATTATTTTAAGTCTGACACCTAATTTTTCCTCTTTTTTCCCATTAAAGAAATAATTTATTTTAATTTTATTAAAATCTCTCTGAAAGGAAAAATAACTGGTTTTAATGCTAGATGCACATTGCCCATCCAATGTTAGTTAAGACAGTGTTGAGATTTCTTTACAATTTCCATATCAGCAAACCCATGTTGAAATTCTTGCCCTATATAAATGTAGTTTCAGCGATTTTACTTACGATAATCAAGGAGAGATTCAGAGAAGTAATAAATTCGACTATTTAATTTTCCTTCATATTGTTGCTGAGTATGGGATGATTGCTTTTGTAAATGAGCGTATTTTGTGTTGAGTTTAGAATATCTTCAATGTTTGTGCTTACTGCTAATTGCCACCTCAGACTACTTTTGAGAATGCTTTCTCATTTTCCATTGAAGGACAAAGTTCAGTCTCAAGAGTTGTTCCTCACATATAAGAGAACTGATTTTATCAATGAAAGGATTGCTTTTTATTTACAGTAAGAGTGGTAGAGAATGAAATTTTGTGACCACTTAATTTCCTTTTGATGTTTATTTACATATTCTAACTAATTCTTCTTCACAGCAGTCCTGCAATATAAAGGAGTAACAGAATTTTTAAGTCCTCACTCCCTCCCTCCCTCTTCCAGGGCTGAGATTGAAACTTTTAAAAATATATTGACTTGATAAAAGAGAACAATTTTGTTTAAGGGTAGTGCATGTGGGCCTCAATTGAGTTAGTCAAGATAGATAATGAAAAAACACTTATAATCAGCAGAAGACTACTGAGAATAACAACTCTGAAGCCTTCAGATCCTACAACACTCAGTCCTGGTATCTGTAGCTTAAGGTGCTACACATATTATTCACATAATAACATGGATTGCTAAAGAGAATCAGGCACTTGTTTGTTCCCCCATTCTGTAAATTATGAAATCACATTTTTAGTTAAGATGATGGCAAAATACATGTAAAGCCATAGGTTGAAGTATCATCTTTCTTTTAAAGTCTGGGAAGCAAATAAAGGGAATCCTGGAATATGTCTGTGGTTTCAGTATCTGCAGCTGCTCATACAGTTTTCATCTTTCAGTGATATTTTTGTGGAGTTGTTGATGACTGACATTCTGAATATATCTTATTAAGATAAAATATTTTGAAGGTGGTTAATAGGAGAGGGCAGTTGTTGATCTAGAGAAGGTTTAAAGAGTTATGATAATTCTGGAAATGTGCTACAGCTGCATACATCTCAGCTAGTTTTGTTGCTATTTATTTTAGTATTAGTGTAGTGATCAGAAAACAAATTTGACCTTTTTTATTCTTTAATGCACAAAATACTGTGTGTCAGAAGGAAGGTTTCTTTGCCTTGAAGAAGAGGCATAGATCTTACTTGCCATCTCTCAAGTGTAATGAGATACAATTGCAAACATTATACGAATTAAAGGTGGTAGCAGCGAGGGTTGGAAAATAGTATTAAAAATAATACTGTTTTTCAGCCTTTATCCTGAAACTGGAGGATGTCTCACTCTGGCTTTCCAAAAACATGGCTTGTACTTTTTTTAACCTTTCTTTTTGCCATGTCTTGGCACTAAGATGCTGATCTCAAAAGACTAGGATTTAAATGAGGTTCTTTTCAATGTATTTGATACAAGGAAGTACAGAAGAAGCAACTGTGCCACCTCATTTGTTATAGCTCAGAAATTGAAGTGCACACATCTGTGAGGTCTGTAGCTTTAACTAATGACACCTGCATCTTCATATCCTTTAGATTTAGTTTATTCAGCAAACATAACATTTAAATGTGCATTTTCCATTGAGAAGGCAAATTCACTTCAATTATAGTAGGTAGCTTTTCCTCTTTGTATAACAGACTAAAGATACAGTCACTCTGTGATTTTTTTTTTTAATTTTTTTTTTTTTTTATACAGAAAACAAGGTTTTTCAAATCTAGTAGGTATGGCTGTTCTGGGTCAGATCTGATAGCTCATAGGAATGTCATTAAGGCAAAATGAGAAACAGATCTGTATCATTCTATGCTGGCCATATTTCTCTGCTCCTTCTGGAGAGAAATAGAATTCAGTTATGCTAAACAAAACCATTCATACAGAAATCTTTCTCCAAGGAACTGTAGTCGGCTGGGCTGCAGTTTCCAAGACAATGCCACCTCAAGACTATCTCTGGGCTTTTTTCTTTGGAGTTACTTGGTGGATCTCCTAAGTTCAGTGAATTAAAGTATCACGTGAAATATGGTACGGTTGTAATAGACACATTTTTATTAATGAAACTAAACCAGTTCAGCAGCCTAAGTCTAAAGTAAAACATTCTTTGATTCATTATCGCCTATGCATTTTACATTTTTGCTAGAAATCTTTAGATAAACTAGCTGTCATTTTTATTCAGTTGACTACAAAGATGTGTTATGTAATGATATTATTTTTAGAAGCATTCATATATCTGAAGTGCAATAACTCAAAAGTGTCAGTCTTCTACAATTCTGAAGTGTTTTCGGTGAACAACTAAGATTCAAGAGCATTTTTAGAATAGAATCAAGAAGAGACTAGACTTTTACGTCAGGTGTGTGTGGGACTTCCTGACCCCCCTGCTTGTCTTCACAAACCCAGTTCCATTAATACTCCCATGGATGCAAAGTAAGTTCACCCATTTGTCCTAACTTGTATTTCATTTTGATGTCATGTAACTTACTGTGTTTGGGTTTGCTTATGTTTATCTGAGTGTTAAAGCTGTAACACAGATTAGTAATGTAGTAAATATGAAGGATATTAGTGAACCTGCAGTTGGTGCAAGAGGCTTCCAAAGTGACAGATTCTGTGTTGTACTGAACATGTGTAATGGATGTAAAACACAGGCACTGCTACTGAACATGAAAAGCTTTCCACATATTAAAAAACAATGCTGTATATGTCTGCTTAAAATATGGAACAATACTTAAAACCACTCCTTAGCGACACTGTCATTCTTTACAGAAGACAAGTGTTCAAACAAAAAAATTATGGAATTATTTTATTCTTACTTAGACTTACTGATCTGACATACTTACTGTCATTTTATTCAATTAATACTGTGGTTCTCCATGGCTAAACTCCTTATGAAACACCTTCCTGTTCCTGAATGTTAAGAAAATGTGGCAGGAATATGTGAGTGGTGGTAAAGTGTAGTAGGGAAGCCCTTTTATTTTGTTTCATCATTAATTGGGATAATGTCACGGTTCTTTTGACTTCACTTCTCATGCAGGGCAAAGCCCCATATCAGATTTAATTATCTGACTCATAGAAAAAGCATTTAGAACTCATTGCAGAAAGGAGAGATTAGAAGTTTCTGAAGTCCAGAACAGAGATAGATAGTGCATGGATTTCTAATGTGCCGCATTCCTTTTGTGTTAAATCACAGCAATACAATGCCATTTCTAAATGCAAAAACAAGAAGAAAACAGGTAGCTGTGTTCTGCTTGAACAACAGTTATTACTGCAGTTGTAGAAAACTGATTTATACTAGAACTTAACTTAATTTTTTCAACCTTTTAGGACAGGGGCTTAACCATGTTATGAGGTTGTGGTTTTGAAGTAACTCCTTGGTGCTTACTTTGAGCAGCAGTCGCTCCAGGCTTCCATGTGACAGGGAAGGTACTAAACGATATTTTAATGTAGTCTGAAGAAAAAAAAAAAAAAGGATTAAAAATGTGAAGGCTTTTATGATAAAAATTGCTTGCACTTTACATATTTTGTTTTAACTCCCTGAGTCTGGCTGTGTCTGCCGGAAAATGATTGGATAGGAAGGCAGGAACGACTAACAGGATCAGCACGGGAGCGGGTCCCGGAGCCCGGCCGACGACAGCAGGGGGCGCGGTGACACCTTTTCCTGGTGTTTTGGGGACAGAACCCGGCTGGGACGGCAGGGATCCGCGGATGGATGGATGGATGGATGGATGGATGGATGGATGGATGGATGGATGGATGGATGGATGGATGGATGGATGGATGGATGGATGGATGGATTCCCACTCTGTGGCTGTGCCAAGGAAATGCTGTGGGTGAAACACACTCATGCTGTCTAGAGTACTACCTGTGGATTTTGAAGATAGAATGATGTGTGAATCCTAGTCCTAAAACCCAAACAACATAAAAACATGCAGTAGTTTTCATATTGCCCACACCCTGTCCTCTATTTAAAAAAAAAAAAAAAAAAAAAAAAAAATTACTCCAGCTTTCTCTGCACCAAATGGATGAAGCAGTGATGAAGATGGTATTTGAAGTCCTCAAGTGTTTAGGAACTGTATGTTTGTAAGGGAATACTTAGTTAACAGTGATGAATCCCATAATGAGTGGACCTGAATCTGCCCCTTTCCCTGATGGTCTTCACTTAAAGTAAGTGAAGACCATCAGCGGAAATTTGGTGTATATTATTGCACTGAGTCATTAGAAAGGATGAGCACAATGTGTAATAGAAAGCCACATGTGGTTGTGGAGGGCTGGCCCAGAAACAGTAAGCTCACAGCAGCCACTCTAGGGTGAGAAGGCAATAAAAGAGCAACAAATGGCAGAGAGGTGGGTAATGTAATGTATTTTAGGGGCTGTTGTGGTACTGCTGCACTGGAACCTTCCAGTGGAGTATTTATTTTGTAGCATTGCAGAAAGTAAAAAAATAAACTCCCCATGCTTTCTTGAGTACAGAAACTTTTATTTTTGAGCTCACAGACTGACAGCTGGCTGCTCAGTGGTAAAGAATCACAGGTTGGTTGAACTTGGACAAGACCTCTGTTTGCCATCTGGTCCAACCCCCTGCTCAGTCAGGGCCACACAGAGTCAGGTGCCCAGGACCATGTCCAGATGACTTCTGAATATTGGCTCCAGAGCCTCCCTGGGCACCCAGCATCAATGCTGAGTCACTCTCACAGTGATAAAGGGGTTTCCTGCTGTTTGTAGGGAATTGTCTGTGTTTCAGTGTGTGCCCATCATTTCTAGCCCTGTCACTGGGCTTGTCTGGAAAGAATCTGGCTCCCTCCTCTGTGTGCACTCCCTTCACCTTAGTAAGAGCCCCTTAAGCCTTCTTGAAGCTCCAGGCTGAAGAGCCCCGGCTCTCTCAGATTCTCCTCAAAGGAGCAGTGCTCTGATCCCTTCATGACCTCTGCAGCCCTTGCTGGACTCTCTCCAGTATGTCCATGTCTCTTGTGTCTGGGGAGCCCAGAACTGGACCAGCAGCCAGGTGTGGCATCAGCAGAGCTGAGTAAAGGGACAGATCACTTCTGTCCCCCCACCAGCAGCACTGCTTCTCATGCAGCCCAGGATGCTCTTGGTGGGTTTTTTTGCCACAAGGCCAGACTGCTGGCCCATGGTCAGTTTGGTGTCTGGGGGACCCCCAAGTGCTTTCTGTGAAGCTGGGCAGTCTCCAGAATGTCCTGGTGCCAGGGGTATTCGTTCACACGGGACTGTGCACGTCTGGTTGAACCTCATGAGGTTTCTATCAGCCTTTTGCTCTGGCATTCTTTGTGAAAAATGTATAGATCTTTTCAGAAAAGGTGATTAAATAAAAAAAAAAAAATAGAAATAAATGTTACAGCATTTTCCATAAAAATCCCACCACATTTGGTATCATTGTGCCAGAAGATAATTGTGAGAGGTTTTCTTTGCTTCCTTGCAGACTTGAATCACTACTTATCAAGCTCACATTTCTCAGCCTATTATCATTATCTAATGTAAGGAAATTATATTTAAGACTTGTAGAAGTCCACAGTAATAGAATGAGGATTTAATGTGTTATTTCTGGTACCATAATGAGCATTTATCTCTGTGTGTGATACAGAACTCTGAACTGGACCTCTGAAATAATAATTTGTAGCATGATGAACTTGAATAGGCCCTTCAATTTGATGTTTGAAGGACTTAATTTTTAGGATTTTCCCCTGGTCAACACAGGCCTTTATTCCCTGATCTAAAGCCATGCTGATGGAGGGAGCATGTAGGAAAAAAATGCATATGGCCTGAAAATATGTATAATGCTATAAGATGCAAATATGGTTAAATAAAAAGCTTTCTCTATATATAGAGAAGCTGAGAGGAGGGACTGTTGAAAAATTATTTAAATAGTAAATGAGATAATACATGCTGAAGATGGTACTGCTTAATTTGCTTTGCAGATTTTTATGCCATTTTTTGGCTGTGGAATGGAAGAGGAACAATATTTTGTGACAGATTTGTACTATTAAGTCTTCAGCAGCAACCTTCCCTGAATGCAGAACTACTGTGAATCTCTAAAAGATTCCTACAAAAGTGTTAGATTCATATCAGCTTTCTATCATTAATTGTTTACTATTTAAACATTTCTTCATAACAGATGGTATGCAGTAAGTCTGGAATCTCAAACTAATAGTGATTGATTTTCAGGAAACTGACAGAATGTTTTTTACACTCTGTAGCTGTTTTCTCAGACTGTCATCCAGGTCGCTTTAAAATATTCATGATTTTACTTTTTATTATTTCAGGTAAACAACATTACAGATCTATATGGTGTAATATATTCATAGCAGAGAAAAATGTTTGGGAAGATTGTAAGGAACTTCAACACAACGTAGTTCAGAATTGCTTTTTATTCTGCTCTTGATTGTCAGTATGTCAAGTTTGCCTTCCAGGATGGAAATAAAGCAGTAAAAGGATGTTGACTTCCAAACTGATTTCCCCAGATATTTATCCTAGAAAAGCATAGGTGGAATGTAGAAGGGCTGCTTAAATGAAAGCTCAGATGCTAGAGGACACAGTGTAGCTAGCAAAGGGAGAGCCTGTGTATGTATTTTACCCCTTTTTTGGTTTTCTCCTCCTTTGATCATCAGTGCAAATATAGCTGAGGATAGCCAAACTCCACAACTGGATGTAAGCCATCAGGTGCTCTGGTGCAACTCTTGACAGAGATGACTTAGTACATGCAGTGACTAATGATGTAGTGCTGCATTTTACATATAAAGGTGTGATTTGTTTTGCTTCTTTGTCCCCCCGTTTTGTAATTTTCCAGTAGAAAAATGTTGGAGGACAGTTTTCAGTCATCTCTGGAAATGCATTTAAAATACAGGACTTTAAAATGGCTGACAGAGTTGAAAACGTGCAGGCTGTTGCATACTGTTGGATAAAGCAGTTCGCTCTGGTGGACAAACAGTTGGTGGACAATATGTGTTAGTGCCACCTAAAACAAAGAGTTTTACTCCAATTAAGAGTAAAAACTTGTCCTCAGTAATATTCCAGAGTCACTCTTCCTGTAACTACACCCATTTCTTTGACCCATATGAGCATTATAGCTGTCCACATTTATCGATTTTCAGCCTTTCTTGTAAACCTCTTTTCAGAATTTCAAGGGTAGGGAGCTGAACTGAGGAGTTGAATAAGTTCATATCACAGTTAAACACCAAAACCATTTCAGATTTGTTTGACATTTATATTATATTTAGATCACCAAGTTAAATTTGAGGAATATATGTCTGATACGAGTATTGAAAGCTATGTCTTCAAACTATTCTGACATATTGACAGAGTGTCTTCAAATGTTTTACAAGTAATTTCAGTGAAGCCAACAGAGAAAAAATGTTTCTTATTAAATGAGAATCTGCAGACATAGCAGTTGTTCTTATTTGACTGTTGACAAAACTTCTTGTTCTTGTTAATTTGAAGGTGGTCAAACTTGAATGTCGTGATCATTAGAAAATGTCAGAAAACTGTAGAAAATACAAAATCTGTTGCTGTTACTTAAATGGATCATTACCTAACTGGATACCTGAGTCTGGTGTATGCATTACCCCATCCAGCTGTAAAGGCCAGCAAGAACACATCTTGTAATGTTTCTTCAGCTACAGGCAGCCACAATTCTTGACTTATTAGGAAAGAATTTTCAAAATGAATTTTTCTGAAATTATGTAGTCTTGATTTTCCTTCTTTCTTCTTTCCAGTGTTTGGTTTGTTGGGTTTTTTCTTTACAGCTGTAGTCAGTATAACATCATGAAACCAGATGTGTTACCAAAGCCAGATAATTTTGCCCTTTTTTTTCCACTGTCTCATCTCAGAATCAAGTGGACAATGTTGAGTCAGGGTGATAAACAGTAAGATAATTCTCATCTGGTCCCCAGCAAAAGGAATGTTCTCAGGACTTTTTGGGAAGGTATTTTCTCAGTGTTTTTAGTGGTTTTAATACACAGATGGCTTAAGCTCAATTATACGGAATTAGAATAAGTATAGCCCCCATCCCTGAAACTGCCCACTCTGAGTTACAATTTGTAGGTTTTATTTTGGGACACTGGCCCAATCAATGACCATTCTGAGTTACAAATTGTAGGTTTTATTGAGCATTTTCATATAAAAAAATTATTGTGCTATTCATTATTTGGTTTCTTTCCCTGCAATTGAAACCTCAAAGAAAATAAATTATTCTACCATTAATAATAAGGTAGAACCTAATTTTTTTCATATGTGTCTGGAGACATGAAAGCACTCCAAACGTTCATTTCTTCTTTTTGTTTTCATTGCAGTTCTTTGTATATGAAGCCACCATGTAGCAATGCACTCATATGAAACCTTGAGAGCTCTAAATGTGACTGTGTCAAGTCACTGGAGCTTTTCCAAACATGGCTTAAGTTTCCACAAGAACAGTGTAGCATTTTAAGTAGAACATTTTAAATTGCTCTTCCCCCAAGATATTGTCTGTCCAGTTACCATCAAATATTCCATATATTAAATATTTGCTTCCATTGTGTATGAACCTAGAAAAACACAGTGTAACATTTAATTTTAAACATCTTATATTTAAAATAAAAAAGCATTGAAAAGTATTATTTTAATTAAAAATTATTCACTTGTTTGGGATTTCTTATGGTTGAATTAGTCACATTGGTAGTCATATTTAGTAAATCTGTGTATGGCATATGACTTTCACATGGTATTTTCTGTGTTTTAGATCTAGCCCAGTTATTAAAATAATTTGTTACTGGGGAGAAAAACCCTACAATGCAATACACAATAATAGATGGAACACCTTTTACTGCATCTTTATTTACTTGCATGCTTCTTTTGCAGTTTTAGTGAATAAGGAAAACTGATAGTGTTTGAATTATCCATTAATTTTCAGAGATCATCAAGAGGTCAAGTTAAGCTGTGTAAATAGCTTCTGCTGACAAATTCATGGAATCTCAACAAAACATTTAGAAATACTTTGCAACTATTGCTCTATAATACCCAGTTGTAGACAAAAATAAGTCTAGGTAAGCCAACACAGGGAAATATTGAACTGTTGTGTACCTCTAGGTGTTTCTTAAGAAGAAATTACCATCTTGGGGAACTAAGGAATTTGAACTGTCATGTATTTCCCAAGGCATACCTAGAAAATAAACTCGTAGTTACAGGTAAGAGTTTTACGTTTCTGTTTTCCTTTCCTGGATCCATTTGAAGGTGGATCCGGGAAAGGGAGAAAACAAGAGAAAACAAAAATTGTGCTGGACCTAGAAGCAAAGCTGCATCTGGACTCAGATGTTAGGTTTTGCAGAGGCTATTTTGGACGCTTACGTAATAAGCCTTTCCTGCTTTCATAAATGATTCGTGTTTTGTTACATTTGCATTAGGCTCGTATTGTGGTAAAGACTACATTTTCAGGGCTATATCCTGCTTCTCTGATAATTTTGTTATGTTTAAGCTGGTTAAAGTATGTTTTGCAAACAGTATAGAAAAAGAGAAAGTGCAAGTGTAAGGGTGGCTCTGCATCATGCCTATTGTGTATGTCAAATACAGGATAGGCACCTAATTCTGTGGGAGCATCCTAGTAACAAAACACTACTGTTAACAGTGACAAATCAAACACACCAGGAGAGCAGCTAATGTTTTTTTTTTTCCTGTAAATTATTCTCTTACAAAAAGATGAATAAGAGCCAGGTCTTACATACTCTTTGCTCAGCAGCGACATAGAGCGGCAAGAGAAAAGAGCATAACTGATCGGGTACACCTGAAAGTTACTACCTGCCTAACTCTTACTTAGCCATTTGATTTCAACATGAGTTGGGACAAAAAGCTAAGATATCTGAATAGTTTTGGTTATGGGATTTTTTTTTCCCCCTTAAAATCAATGTCTCTCTAATAGATCATTGAATCACAGAATATGCTTCGTTGAAAGGGGCCCATCAGGATCATTGAGTCCTACTCCTGGACCTGTACAGCATACTCCAAGAGTCACACCCAGTGCTTGAGAATATTGTCCAAATGATTTTCAAACTCTCATCAGGCCTGGTGCTGTGACTACTTCCCTGGAAAGCATGTTCCAGTGCCCAGCCACCCTCTGGGTGAAAAAACCATTTCCTAATGTTCAACCAAAACCTCTCCTGACTCAGGGCATTCCCTTGGGCCCTGTCATGTCATCACAGAGAAGAGATCAGTGCCTGCCCCTCCTCTTGCCCTCACAAGGATAGACAGGAGACAGAATGTACTAGTTAGGCCAGGTAATTTAGCAGAAAAAATACACAAACTGTTAAGCATGTGAGCACTTTCTTGAAGTAGTTTTACAAATAGAGGATTTAGAAGAATGGAAACTAACTTGTAGAGGATTACATAATAGATTAGGGTGTCAAAAGAAAGTTTTCAGGCACATAAAGTCTAAAAAAGAAGTAACAAATTCCTGGCTAAAATAATATAGGACAGCACTTGGGATCTGTTTTCAGTATCTGATTAGACCCATTGATGACTATACATCTTCTGGGGCAGGTATTTCCTCTGTATGTAACTATAGATTTAAATGGTGAAATTAAGTTACTAACTATATGCATCAACTAGACAGATTTCAGTGGAAAAGTCTGAACAAAAAGAAACAGAAGTCAGCAGAGGTTTGGGAAAGACTATAAAATAATATAAAATTCAGTCTTCTCTGCACTGGTTTATTTGGTTTTAGCAGATGTGTGAATTTTGTTTACAGGTTCATCTTTTCTGTATGTCTTTGTTCAAAATCAAGTTGAGTCATAAAGATAGAAAGCTACTTTTGAGAAAATATTGCACAGGATTAGGATATAATTTTCTTAAACTCCCTAATGAAGTTCCTAAAGTTCCTAAGGCTACCGTAGTTGAAAATTTCCAATCATTGTTACATCATAGGTTTAATTTAATGTAGAGCTTAATCACATCTGAATATTCTTGCTAGAATATCAGTTTATTGCTCTTTAAGTTACTGTTTTGTTAATGACAGTTAAATCACTCGCGGCACAAGCTGGTATTATAAATTAGTATGTAATAGGTATAAAAATTAAGCAATGTTAAAGCTGATGAATTATAGTAACGAATACTTAAAGAGATTGATTTTCATTGAATTTCCTGAAATATTTATTATTTTTCATGTAGTAAACACAGTAAATTATTTAGTTACTTAATCCTTTTTTGATCAACAAGGCTCCTATAAAGGTAGTTTACTACTGCCTTGAAACTAAACGTATTTGTTTTTATCATACAGCATACTTTTCTTGAGTTTAGCTGTGTACTGACAGCTCCTGTCCTCTGTAACTTGACAAACAAAGCACAAAATTATAACAATAGGTTGATTTAAATAGTTTTTCCAACCTAAATAATTCTGTGATACTAAAATGAAAAGGCAACTGACAGCTGAAGTAGCTTCCTAAAATCATATGTGTTGGGATAGAGCAACCTCCCCGTGATGGGTGGAGAAGGCGAAGCTGGTAACAGGGTACTTAACAAGTGAAAAGTGAGACCCACGTGTGCATTGTTCAGATCCACACCTTCTACTCTGATCTACCTGTCCAGAACTCAAAGTCTGTCACTGACATCAAAAAATGTTGCAAAATATGTAGGATGAGGATTGCTAGAGCTCTGTGTCAGGCAGCAGATGCCACGTGAGTCTGGTGGACAAAACCAAGGGCACAGCAGGACATTCTTACATTATGCATAGGGCACAGGAACATTACTTGCTGAAAAGTGTATATACATATTCCCAAGGAACAGACAGTACCATTTTTACTGTTGCTTGTGGCAGTACTACTCACATTTAAGGCTTTTTTAGTGTGCTGTAATACATGCTGTTCTGTTCTACCTTGGGTATATAAAAACACAAGCATCTGTGATAACCGTGTTAAGCTTCCCACAGCCTAAAAAAACCCAAACAACCAACCAAAAAACTGCATTTTATACTGTGATATTTATCTGGGAGGTCTGCTGTACCAAATAAAACAGTGTTTGCAGGAGTTGTCTCTTACATGCACGGTGTTAGTGTGGTTCTCTCAGACTTTGAGGTATTTTGTGCTAGATACATATTGTTCTAATTATGCTTGCTCTTTCTCCTAGACATTGCTTTCCAATGCATCTCAACCAAAATTCTGGTGTTGACTTTACCTGTTGTGTGAGAGAATAATAATTGTGCCTTGATTTTTCATTTTAGTAATGGAGAAATTAAAAAAAAATATTCAAAGTATTGTTTGGATGCTTAAAAGTAAAAATTCAGTTTACTATTGTCATCATTTAAAATTTGTAGTACTTATGCTGACCTCTCACACTCTTTTTGCTTTCTTTCCTCTTCCCGTGTCCTGAACATGTAGAGGCTTAAAAGGAAAAACACAAGAGAAAACCTACATTTGACTGTAAATTTTCAGTGATTCCACAATGAACTCAAAGAATTTTTGTGTTTCAGCTGAGAAAAAGTCAGTATAATTATTGAAGAGGTGTTTGAGAAAATAATTTTTAAATGAGACCAAGTAAGTGCAAAAAGAAAGTGGACTGCTAAAACTGTAAGCTTTCTTTAACTAAAATTTAGCTTTGTCTCTTCCTATATACACTTAATGACAACACTGTTAGGAAATTACTATTTTGTCCAAGCTACTCTCATAAGGACAACAAGTTCTCCATTTGATTTTAGAATCAGGGACAAATTGTTCATTTTAGGCCTATATATTGTGTGTTTTACTTTTTTTTTTTTTTTTTTTTTTTTTTTTTTTTTTTTTTTCTTGGGTTAGAAGAGTGGAGAAATATGTTCCAAGCAAATACTCATAGAATCATAGAAGATCCTGAGTTGGAAGGGACACACCAGGATCATCAAAGTCCAGCTCCTGGCTCTGCACAGGACAGCTCCAAAAATCCCACTATGTCTGACAGCATTATCCACAACATCCTAGCTGAAGTTTGTAGTTTTCACTAAAGAAAATCCACTGTAGAAACAAGGCTCGTAATCTTTCTTGACATTTGTTTTTCTCTCTTGTGCTAATTAACATGAGCAGTCAGAACCATTTCTACAAAACTAGGAAGTAGTAATTGCATTTTAGCCAGTCTAAACAGAGGTAAAATGACACAAAACATGCTTCAGGCTAGAACAGTTCTTGTTTCTCTGTTCCTTACTCTTTGCAACTAGCAGAGAAGGTTTTATGTCTGGCCATCCCTGAGTCCTGGTTATGCTGACAGCCCATGGAGGAACAGCTCTTCCAAGAAGGGATGTAGGCAGAAGGAAGGTCTCAAAGATATCTCCATGTCCATTCTCCCCATTCTGTTTTGTTTCACTGGACTCCTCCTGTTTCACATTTCATCAAGAATTGCAACTAAAATATTTATGCCAATGGCACATAAAACAAAGCAGCCACGCAGGTGTAGGAGGTGAGTAGGCAGCAAAACACATTTTCTACATAAACTGAGTTTTTGCGATCTGGGAATATGGCGATAGCAAATCCCCATCCGTCTGTTACTTTTTACTCTAGAAAGTTTAAAAACAAAAGCTTTTCTCTCAAAAGGATATGCCAACATTATTAAGCCACATATCTTTTACACAGTATGAAAAGTGCAGACTATATCACTTCAATAGTGAAAGATTTACGCCCCGCCTTTTTTGGTTTTCTCATTTCTTTTCCCCTAATTCAAGAGGTGTTGAAGGAAAGTGGTTGTTACTTCAGTAACCTCTTTCAAAAACAACTGAAGAATAGGTTTTTATTTGCTGGGGAAAGTAGAACAAAGTAGCAAGCCTTAAACATATTTTTTTCATTTTAAAGTGTGATACATCTGTAAAGGCCTTTTCATTGTTCTGATGGTTTACTGGGTCATGCCTGAGCTTTTAAAGGTGTTGCAGTTATGGTCTGTTAGCTGGAGCTTCAAGTACAATTAGAAACAAATAAACTCTTACTAAATATATGAATTATCTGCTAATAGAACTCATCTCAAGTCCCAGACCACAGGAATGTGAACTGAAACTGTTATAGGGGTCACCATAACCTTGCTGCAGGTATCTCAGACACCACTAGCATCTAGGTTAATAATTCCTTTGACATCTGACAATAATGACAAATAAAACTTTCAAAATACTGATACCTGATATTCTGAACAGCTGTGTCAATTGGTACATTAGGGCTGGAATCTCTCTTCTGATGACCACCATGAAAAAGGAGTGGTGTAGCCTGTCTGCCTTTGTTTTTCTGGAGCGATTATTTACAAGGGTGAGGTGCTCTTACAGCCAAGGGTTCAGCATGGACCTGGCTTTTTGTGCATGTTGATAATTCAGGTTTTGGTGAGGAAACTCAGGAGGAGGAACTCCCTCTGGTGGGTCTTGGTCCCACAGCATTCCCATGCCGAGCTGATGCAGGAGCAGTTTCAGCTCCACACTCTCAGGCACTTGTTGGTCACTTGGGGCTGTTTCACAGAGAACGCTTTGTGACTCCAGCAAAGAGGTGTTTGATGAGGCTGCATCTTTTGGTTTGTTTCACTGGTTTGGGCTGTAGGAGCCTGCTTGTCTGTTCCCTGCATAGACAAAGTTTCATGTATGAAAAAGATAGGGTTTGCTCCCTCTTTCTTTGGTTCATCCATGTACTTTATGTCTACTGCTAAGTTGACAGCTTCAGATGTTTAATAAGATTTTTACAGAGGCTGCCCTAATATTTTCAGAGGGTTTCTCACGACCTAGTAGTAACTTTCTAATGAAAAATTTTGTCAATGTTGTGACCTGCTGTGTGGAAGAAGAACTATTTCTAATAAATCCTGTCTACTAAATCTTCTCCTATTTATTTTGTAAAAATTCCTCTTCTTTTTGGGACACAGGAATAAGAATTGTCTCAATAACTGTCTGAAGAGGCAGCGTAAACCATAAGAAGTGGCTGTTCTTTGTCAGAAATAAATACATAATTGATCCTAATTATAGTATACAACTGTGGAAGCCACCCAGGAAGAAAGACAGATGGCTCTCAAGCCTGGAGATAATAGTCTAGTGGCCACAAATTTTAGGTTTTGAGTGGAAACTTGAGCATCAAGAAGAAAAAAGCCTCTTGAGGACCTAGTTACAGAGTGGACAAGTATAGAAGAAACAAAAATACATAGATGAGCTTCTTTGACATAATTTTCTTTGCCACTGGAGAATACATGGGAGCAAGCAGACAATTTACTGTAATGACAGCTTTGCTGAAAGCCCTTTTCCTACATCACTCAGGATGTACTTGTGCTGGTGTCTCTGAAGTGGGGCAAGGGAAACTGGGGCAGATCTGTCTGGGTGTTTCAGCACACAGGCAACACAAACACACGTTGCACCGTGAGTGGCTTCTTTCACCACGTGCAGCCCCAGGAGATCTCTGCATTCTGCACCCTCTGTGCCAGGACAGGCAAAATACATCAGTAGCATGATGTTTCATTAATACTGTATGGCAGGGTTTTCAGTATGCCTTTTGGTTTTGTGCATAATTTGCCACTAAAAAGTCTTCAGAGCAGGGTGAGATCTCCACCTATCTTCAGTTACCTTGTCTGTATGGGAGATGAAGATGATGGTGCTGATGCTCACCTAAGGAATACAAAGAGACTAAGTGTTTGAACAGCTAATTAAAGAAATAGTATGAGCTTTCTGAATTTGTTTGTTGATATTGCTGTTAAGGAAAAAGAAAATCACAAATCTGGATGCCCTTTCAATTAATATAAACCATCTGTCTGTTTTAGTCTACTTTTCTGGCAGAACTTTTACTTTTGTGGTTCTTCTTCTTCTCTTTCTGATTATGAAAGAATCCCCAGTGGCATGTCAGAAATCACCATAATAAATGGTGACAATTGTTCTGGGGTTAGCATGAAAGCTTTCAAAACCCAAGATATGTCTGAAGCTGTGTATGTAGTCATTGGCTTCAAATGCAATTTTCCCTTATTTGTGAACACGCTACAATTCTTTTAACAAAGATATGCTTGTCAAGTGCAAATCAGAACTTGGTCTTTGGGACACTGTTCCTAAGGAGAAGGGAGGTTTGCCAAGAAATCAGTTGGATACAGTGGGATGGCTGGAGGTCCACAATCCCAGCTGGTGAAGGTGGAGAGGGGCAGAGGTTTATTGTACCAACAAATCTTTGCCCTGAAGACAAGCAGGGACAGGAATGGTAAATAACTCTCACAGCTGTGTACGAACTGTTTGAAAAGGAAAAAGTGTGCAAGGCTGTTTTTCAGACAGATTAGTGCTCCTGCCTAAAAGACTTGGCATCTTCTGCATGTTACTCTTCCTGCCTTGATTTCATGGGGGTGTGCTGATTTTATGCCCGATTGGATGAGACTAGGATTTGACTTATGGGCTCTTACGTGCACTTTTCAGTTGTAGAGAAAAGAGGGGTGCAAAGGAGCAAGAAATGGGTTAAAGTTTGTGTCCAGTGACCTAGCAGCTGCTTTACCGACAGCTGAACTGGTATTTGAACAGTAATACATACTGTGGCAAGGGAAAGGATGAGAATGTTAAATCTAGTGTTCTGGGGAGTTTTACAGTATATTATAAAATTTGGATCTCAAATATATTTAGAAAAAAATGTGCACAGAGGCAAAGGAAATAACCTATTTATACACTGATTAATTTTGAAAAGTACTGGTTTGTTTCTGTTCTGAAGGTAGAAGTCTTGACTTCTCCTGTGATGTGCTGGATGAGCTGAGATAAGATGCCTTCCTTAACCTTTCATAACCAGACAAAAGAATTAATAAATACCTTTAATGCTGTGTTTGGATGCTCTAGCTTTTTGCTGCTGTTGAGACTATCTTTCTATTTCTATGGCCAAATAACATTGAACAAAGTGAAATAAAATGTAATGTTTTCTTTGTCTGAACACAGTACAAGGATACACATCTTTTCAGTTTGCAGCATCTCTAGGTGACTGAAAATCTTTGCCTATTTCCATTAATATCAAGTGAAAGTCTTTTTCTTCCTTCAGCAGGACCACAATTGAGTCATTACATACAGTTTCTTGAAAGCAATATCTGATCCTGTTTTCCTTCACTTTATACTTTTTCCTTCTCATGTCTATTATGGAAATTAATAAATATCAATATTTTATTATTCTCTAGCCTTTTACTACACTCTTCTTCTATTTTCAAAATTCAGTCTGCTGTTTTGGCACACAAGAACTGTTAATGGAAAGACTTAGTTAATAATATTTGGAGAGTATTACAAACAAAACTAGGGAAATACATCATCATGAGACAGGTTGAAGTAAGCAGAGTATTCAATTCTGCCTGTGCCAGCATTTCAGAAGTATGGTTTTTTTTCAACACTGGTGTTTTCCTCTTCTATTTTCACTAAGGGAGTCTGAATCCTCATTGAAATCTGCAAGGGAAACATGAAGGCTTAATTCTATTTTTAAAAGCAGGAGATTGTGTAAAATGTTGGTATTGAACAGAGTGTGTGACCATAGCAAAGTCAAGCACAATTGGACTCTCTAGTGTCTGACATAGTGTAATAGGGTTTCTGTTATTTATGCATGTCAAAATTTAGCTTCCAACACTAACAAACTGATGTCATTCCAGTTCTGGTTTGAATTAGCAAAAATCAGAGCTTTTCTTTCTACTCTCATTTTGCAATAACACTGCCAATTAAGAAATAAGACACCAGCCACGAACAAAGAAGCAGTTCCTGCTCTAATGAGTTTGTGGTCTGAATTCAACAGGCCTGATGGTCACCAGCTGTTTTACAGCATCAAACTTGTATTTCCATCTTAAATTGGATGTTCTCATGAAATGTAATTCCTCTTGCTCTTGGAGCCTTTCGCTTGTTTTTGTGAACATACTGGGGATTAGAATTATGATCTGTATAATTACAGAAAGAAGAATCATTTACTATATGTTTATCTTTAAAACCAGATGTTTTCAATTCTTCTGCTCACAGAAGTCTCCACTTCTGGTGCTGTTTGGGAATTTCTTTATTTGAAGAAAACCAGCACAGGTAGTTCTTACACACAAATTATTTCAATGAAGAATTTTGTAATTTTTTTTCTGAATAATCTCATTCATATGAAAATTTTATTATTTTCTGATAGGTACCACATTTCCTCACAGGTTTGCAGAAAGTAACAGCTACTGCTTTCGCACTCATGTTTTGTGTGAAACTGTCTGCACCAATTATGGAAAGCTCCTGGCAGGATTGAATCAGGGAATTCCAAGTAGGAAGACTCTGTTGATCATGGTATACCTTTTTGGCACAGATTTTCACATGGCTTTTCCATAAAATTTCGGTCTTCTTCAAACTGGGACAACTCATCTCAGTGGAAATACTCTCACTTTGCATACACACTGTAGATTTTAATTACCATTTTACATTATTGCTACCACATCCATGCCAAGTACTAAGCTGGCCATAATCTTTTCAGCTGACCTCAGAGTTGTCAGCATCATTGCATGGCTTTATACCTTTAAACATGGCTCCTTTTTATTTTAACACACTCCATAATTTTAGATATCTCTATTTCTACCAATTTTATCTCTATTTCTACCAATTCTATACTTATTATGACCAAAATCTGCAAGTGTTTACTTGTGCCTGCTGCTTGGTGAATACGTACTGCTGTCTTTTCTTTAATATACTTACCCATAGCATAATAGGAAATCACAATGCACACTCAGGCCACGAATATAACATCTCCTTTTGGGGATGGAAAATGTAGTGATTTCTGAGTTTGATATAAAAACAGGCCGTATGTTATGTTTTCAATCCCTGTGTGCTGTATGATTCCTTTGAGGAGAGTCTGAGAGAGCTGGAGCTGTTCAGCTTGGAGCTCCAAGAAATCTTGAGGGGATCTTATTAAGGTGTGCAAGTACCTGAAGGGAATGCACACAGAGGAGGGAGCCAGATTCTTTCCAGACAAGCCCAGTGACAGGACCAGAGGTGATAGGCACACACTGAAACACAGACAATTCCCTACAAACAGCAGGAAACCCTTTTTCACTGTGAAAAAGCATGGGCATTGGTTGCCCAGGGAGGCTCTGGAGACACCATCCCTGAAGATATTCAGAAGTCATCTGGACATGGTCCTGGGCACCTGACTCTGGGTGGCCCTGACTGAGTAGGGGGTTGGACCAGATGGCAAACAGAAGTCCCTTTCAGCCTCAGTCAGTCTATGGCTCTGTCATTCTGTGTGTGGCTTTCCTAGAGTCTCCAATTAAACTGAGCTCAAGTCACTCATGTTTTGTTTTACAGACTGATTTTTACATTATAGAGGTATCCATAACTGCCATTTAAAATTTTGATGTGGTATCATAAGGTATTATGAAATAGATGAGACAAGTTTTCAAGGGAAAAGCATAGATGTCAAATTTAAAATTAACAGTAGCACCAAAGGAAACAATAGGAAATAAACAGAATTGTCAGGTGAGTTGATTGCAAACCTTGTATGGATTAAGCAGCTGTAAACAGGAAGTTACTAGACACTAGGGTCTATTAACTTTTAAAACTGGGCATTATTAAATGGTCCCTATGGTCATCTGACATAGTTTAACCTCTGGTGGTTGTATGAAAGAAACTTGCCATTCAGCATTATTTTTCTTCTGCTTTTGCTCACAGTTGCTACTGTTGTGGCACAAGTTTCTTTTGCAAGCTTAAAATTTTCAGTTAGAACAGAAATAACATAATTTTCGTATTTGTTCAAAAGCCAGTCTGGAGTTTTTTGCAAATAGCACAATTTGCCAGCTGATATAACACAGGATTATATATACCTGTGATTATAAATCATGAAAAATAGCTGCTGTACATGCTTAGATTTCTTTGTTCTTGCAGTCAGTCTCATTTTCTTCGGGCTCTGCTGACCTGTAGAGGTTAGACCTCCCTGCCCATCCTACTACTTTGTCTCCCTCCCTTTTTCTAACAGTTTTCTTTCACTCTGCCTGTTCCTTGCAGTCTCATGACCTTGAAATCACTGACCAATATATGGTAACACCACAGAGGTGTTAAAATGCCTGGTGAACAAAGATGTGTGCTGTTTCTTCCACCTCTAAAAAGCAAAATAGCTCATCCCTTTGTCTTAAGTGATGAACTCCCTAATCCATGTGGGAAAGTGTTCATGACACAATCCAGTGTCATTGTGTCTATGTCACCATCCCTTTGGGGCACCTCAGCTTGCAGTATTGTGGTAGGTTTTCAAGGTCCTGAAATTCTTCCTTGGCTTATAACTGTCTCACAAGCAACCATGGAGTTTCCTTTTTCCCTGCTTTTTTCTGACTGGCACGAAAAGCGAAGTCAGAGATAACATATTCTTTCAGGGTTACTTAAAACTGAAACAAAATTATTTCCACAAAAGGTGTTACTAGGGAAAACTAAAGAAGTAATTTGCTACAGTGCTCTGTTATTCCCTTGCATTCTTTGCTGCTCCATCTAAAGCCTAGTAATTCCACAGGTCTTTGGATTAAGCTAGAGAAAAGATCACAACTTCTTGTTTCTTGGTTACAGAAGGGACTATATTCCTAAAGGACTGTATACCAGAAGATGAAATAGAGGTTAAAATGAAATTATTTTTTTCACCCTCTCTTTTGGAATTCATAATTTAAGTTGCAAGCACCCATTACCATTTAATTATCTATTGCAGCTTAGGGAGTAAACAGCCGGAATTGGAGATCTGTTTGCAGGGTTGCAGTCTCACTGCAGGTGTCTTGGTGTACTGTGCTGGGTGGAAACGTACTCACATGGCTGGAGTGCTGTGATGGATGGAAACAGATTCTTTAGGATTCTTTAGGCTGGATGAGTGAGGAGATGGATCTGCCCTTCATACAAAGGAGCAGCAGGAGTGCATGGAGCACAGTCTTGGGATGGCAGACACACATGAGGGGTGTTGAGAAAGGCGTCTTCTACAGAAGGCATGCTTAGGAAAAAGAAGATCTGCTTCAGAGAAGATCTGAAGATCTTCAGGTCTTCAGACAGCTGGGAGAAACTTCACTTTCACTTGCCCTCGCCCTCAGGAGGATCTTCAGTTCTTCAGCTCTATCTGCTGCAGAGTTAATGCAGTAGAGCACAATTCAGGAATTTTCTGGACTCCACTGATGATGATTTCCTGACATCGGTGACTTAAAAGCCAAAGAAGTTCTGTTGCTTCTGTCAATTTCACAGAAAAAAAAAACATTGGTTGTGAATTTGAATATTGGGAGGAGCCATGACTGCGGTTACCACAAGGCAGTGTAGTTCAATGAGTACAAATACCTGATGGGGGGGAATAAAGAAGATAAAGCCAGACTCTTCTAATGGTGCCTGGTGACAGGACAAGAGACAAAGGAAATATGGGAAATTCTACTTGAAAAGAAGAAAAATATTTTAGTGTTTGGACAATTAAACAGTGCTTCCACTGTCTTTGGCAGGAGGTGGAGTCTCCATTCTTAGAGATATTAGAAACCCAGCTGAGCAACCGTCTTGGTGAACTTGCTGTAGCTGATACTGCTTGAGCAGGGGTTTTGACTAAAGGACTTCCAGAGATGCCTGCCAACCTCTGAGATTTTGTGACATGGAGCTGTGATAAAAATAGATTCCAAAGCATACTTCATGGTACATTTTTAAAAAAGCTTATTCATAGAGAAATTACAGGGAGGAATCCCAGCTTACACACCAATTTGAAAGCACTCTTTCTTTAAAAGTACAGGAGCATCAGATTCCTTTATTCTGTTATGCTCAGTGCCATGCAAATAGCAGCAGAACATGATCCTATTTATTCTCCCATACACTCCTATGGCCCTTTCAGTCCATGGCTTCACTGATGTGCAAAAATGAGCTAAGTGTCACAGTCAGCTGTCATATAACTGGGACTAATGGGCATCATCAATTAATACTATTGCTCACAAGCTGTCAGTTGCGGTGATGATTTCCAGACCATCAGCCAAGTATAAAGGAAATCAATACAAAGTTAATCAGGAGATTATGTGTTGACTATGCCTAGCTCTCCCTTCTCATAAGGCTAGGTCTGGACAAAGAAGTGAGTAGCCTGGTGCTTGGGGGAGGTGGAACAGTGATGCACAGTGCTCCAGTCAGTCTGAGGACGCTGATGAAGTCATTGAGGTGTCGTGGTGACAGAGGTAAGATCTGTGTGGGAGCCCTGCCCTGGAGCTCTGCTCAGACCAATTCTTGTCAGCCCAGCTGTAACTGAGCACCTCAACTCTTATTCAGGTTTGTTCCCTGGGTGACTATAGATTTGGCACAATAGATACAATCACAAACCTCTCTGTGAGAATCACCTTGGAACAAAAAGAATTTAGGCACTCCTGCACGTCTCAGAACAAGTAACAACTGACGTATAGAAACTGATGGAAACAAGGTGTCTGGCAGCTTTCTTGTTATTGAACCCATCTTGTCATGATGCTAGAACTAAAAATTGAGTGTTCCTAACCAGAAGAGAACACAACTCAAAAACATATACATGTGTTGTGTAAGTCAGTCATAGGACCCAGTCCACAACAGCACATTGTTGTGGAAACCTCATATCCAGTGTCATTAATTATTAGTCATTTCCCCCCTTGGACCTTGCCACATACTGTAATCCTCACTCACTGCTTTTTTCTCTACATGGTTGCAAGAAAGGCACAAAATTGTAGCTTTGTTGACAAATGAAATTTGCTTGTTTACCATGATGTGCAGCTTCTGGTGCAAAGACCACTACTGGCTCATCTGGTACGAGGCAGCCAGTGTGCACACACAGATGGTTGGAGACATTGATCAGATCAGCTGACAGGGCAAAACCACAGCCACAAGAAGGGGTGTAATTTTGGCTTTTCCTTTTTTGTCTAAGTAAAAAACTTTAGAAGAAATAGTCTCATCTGTTTGTTAGCTTTAGAAACAGGAAGAAGAACTTGTAAAGTTTCTAAATTTATTTTTTTTCTTTAGACATGATCAGTGTGAGTCAGTCATTCCTTCTGCCAATCTGGAAGCATTCATAATGTCCAACAGTTCCTAATAATTCCTAGGGAACAAATATTTTAACCTGTGGAAGACATTTTTTTCCTTTCAGATTGTCAAACTGGCAAGGCTTTTTGGTTGGAAAGCAAATCAGGAATGACAAAGTGATGCTCTCTCTTTCATGAAAATTGGCTTCTAAAGAACACAATATACAAGGATTTTTCTGCACCTCCCAGGTTTGCGTTCTTTATGTTTATTATTTGGGTCCTATACTCCCTTAATATGGGCTACGCAACGTTTCAGTTTGAGAAGCTGCACTTTTCTCACACCAACCACAGGGCAAACTAGGAAGAAGTAGACTGAATTACATAACTGGGATATGAAATGCCAACCAGGCCTCAACTGTTTAAGCAATACTAAATATATAAACACCTGAGCTTATTAGCATACTGCCCTCTTGCTGAGGAATGAAATGGATTATTCCAAACTATAAACAACCAGTGTGTTCTTCTCCCTCCTTTCTTTTTCCAGCAATTTCCTTTCTCCTACCATGGTAATAAATGCTGCACTAAAGGTTTTCAACAACTGCTTGAGTGCCACAACATTTACAGATAAGAAACAAATTGGTGTAGGGAGGGAAAAAATGGCCAGTTTTGCCCATGAAACAGGGTTAAAGTCAGATCAATTGGCAAAGCAGGAACACTGTGGAGCTGACATTCAGGTTTTCGTCAGGTAGCTAACAAGTTATGACTTGTAATCAAAGTAAGCAATACATTACAGAGATTCTTTTTAGTTGCATGTAATCTGTTGAAATGCTGGCATTTAACATGAGTGGGCTGGGGTACCCTGTGGCAATACCTGCCTGTACAGCTTTAAATATATATTTATCTCGAGGCCCATATATTTATGTTATATATCAAATAGAAAAACGATGAGCAGCTGGAGCTCCCTCTTTGGAGGGTTGTAAAAGTGAAGCTATACATCTTGTGATACTCAGCAGTCTCTAGCATTCAGTGACTGTCCTGATTTCCTTTGCAGTTGTTGTAAAATAAAAGGTATTCTTCACTTTGCTATGAATTTGTAAAACTGCAGCCATAGTTTCTTCAGACAAAAATGCCACATGTATGTCAGCTCTCTTGTTTTGTGGTTGGCTGTTTTCTGTGGGTTTTTTTGTTTGGTTTTGGTTTTGGTTATTTTTTTTTTTTTAAATCTCATACACTTCCTATTTGATGTGGCAACGGGGACTGCTGTTACTGAGCATGTCTTTCATTTATGTACATACATACATATCCTTGCTCTTAGTATGTTTCAACAAAAGAGATGGTTCCAGTGCTGGCAAAGAGAAAGGTCTGACACAGGCAGAAGAAGGCACCCAGCTAAGAGGTGGAGTACTGCATGACTTCAAGCCGCACAAAATTCCAGCCCAGCAGCCAGGTGATTGCAGAAACTTTCAGCTGTAGGACTTCAAACCCCAAGGGTACAATGCTGAGATGGCGTCTGCTAGTTCTTTGCTGACTCAGGAGACAGAAAAGGTCCTGACACAGCTGAACTAATCCTGTGACAGGAGATCTCTCTTAAAGAGCGCAACCCTTCTTTGCAGGATTTTGGTATTTGGGTAGAAATTTTGCCCTGACAGTGGAGTTTATCACCCTATTTCAATCTCAAGAAGCCCCTGGAAAGCTGCTTTGTAGCAAGATAAGGCACATGCAGGTCCACTTTACTGAACTCTAAAACACAGGCACTAATGATTTTCAACAGCACTGAATAAATCTTCCTTTTCTTGTCTCACTTCCCTTCCCCCCCGCCCCCCACTTTCCATCTTTGTGCATTTTGTCATATTTGGCTTTGTCTCTGTTTTCTACAAAGTTCTGCAAAAGTAATGTCATCTGAGAAAGAAACTGTCTGCAGGGCATTTATTTATATACAAATAATATTTTACCATGGCAACCCTAATTTTTTTTCGTTGTGCAGTCCTCTGTATCATGAAATAGCTTTTGAACAGCTGGGCATTCCCCTGCTTCTTCTGCAGCTGATACCTCAAAGAAATCTTAGAAGTGTATTGTTGCAGGCACAGAACCAATAAACAAAAGGGACACCATCTATATAAAAGGTTTTCTGCAGCTGTCAGTGGCTTTTGTTCATGACAATAAGAAAGAGTTACTTATTTTAAAACAATCAGTGATGTTAATTTGCTCATATTTGATGTTATAGGCCTAATTGTATTTACTTTTACATCTATACTGTAGCATCTGGTACAAATTACTGTCCCAGGTGTTTTGTTATTTCTGGATTACAAGTTTCTTTTACAATTTCTTCTCTTACTGATTCATTCTGCAATGTCCAAAGAGGGTAATGGCAGCTTTTTGAGCAAAAAAATATTTTTCTATTTCCAGAGCTAAAATTTGCAGCAGAATACAGGTAGTCTATATTGGAAAGAACTGTTTACTCTGGCCAATTGGACACCGCTCCAATGTGGTCCTCCGATAACTAACCCAGACCCTGACTTTAAACTAAGTATCTTTGCAGGGGATAAGACCTGCTCATGATTCCAGATGTGTACTGAGTTACAGCTTTTCCTGAGCTCAGCTGCCAGCCCAGGTCTTTGGGCTGAGCAAGATGTTGTTGGCACTTCAACTCTGAGGTCTTTGATTTCCCTGGCCCTAAACCAAATCCTAACTTTAGCTTTAAGCAAAGTAAATGACAAACCTCTCCAGTTCAAAATATATGCTGTCCTTCTACTATATCCTGTGATCATCTGGATTTTCCTGGAATTTTGTCTCCATGGGAAAACTTTGCAATTTACAAAGCAGAGTTACACTGGTAATCATTGTGTAACTGCCTGCTCGAGGACATCTTAGAGTACTAAGTACTAGGGCGTTTTAGAGTACTGTGAATCCCTTTTAAAATGAAAAATATACTTGTGTTGGAATTAATATTTAGAATATATTTTTGCAAGTAGTCCCTGTTCTATATTTCATAGAATCACAGAATATGGAGAGCTGGAAAGGACTCACAAGGATCATGGAGTCCAGTTCCTGACCCTGCACAGGATACCCCAAGGGTCACACCAGGTGTCTGTACTTATTTAAACTCATCTTTTCATGTCAAACAGCAAAGGCAGTTTTTTCATCTAGATATAACTAACCCTCAGTAACTGGACACTCACAGGACAGCTTTAATTGAAGCATTTATTTTTGTTCTCACTTGAGTAGCTGAAATATTCATTAAAATGCCTAAATGTTTAGTAGCTCTGTGGGTTTGGCCAGGAACCAAAACCTCCTTGAATACTGATCCCCAAAACCCAAAATGTGGTAATATTTCGTCCTTCTTCTTCCTGAGTTCATTTCCTAACTGCTCATCTCTAGCAGAATATCTGAGGAGTTCTAGCACTTTGCCTTGCCTTGCGAGGTCTTCTCTTGTGGTGGTTCCTGTCTCCTGCTAGTGAAGCAAGGTGCTGTAACTTGGGCTTATTCCAAAAACTCCCTTACATGGATGCATGTGAAAAGGCTACTTTTTACCACTACTTTTTCATCTGTAGTTCTCATAGCTATGAGATTGCCCATCTAACTTTGGCTCTCCTGCTTTGCCAAGGACGGTGCTACTCCATCTCCTACCTACTGGCTTCCTTTTCTCCTCAAGGCTGACCAGCCTGTGGCATGAGGATGTAGAAGAGACTCTTGTAGAACTGCGTTCCCTAGTATGGATCAAGCTGGGGTATTCCCATGACATTCCTGATCACTTATACCAACTGCAAAATGAGTGACTTGTGCATCATCTGTTGACAGAAAAGAACAGAATTTGCAGCTAAAAGCAATATCCAGTGGTTTTCAGGGGCCATTAGCTGGCCAGCAGGCCCATTCTCAGCCTTGTAGTCAATGTTTAGATACTGTACAGTTCAGTCACAGAATCACAGAATAAGAGAATAGCTGGGGTTGGAAAATACCTTTAAGATCATCCAACCACTAACCTAACACTGCCGGGTCCTTGACTAAACCATGTCCCTAAGTGATTCCTCCAGGGATGATGAATCAACCATTTCCAATAATCTGCTAGCTCTCTGGTTAAAAATAAAAAAAAAAAAATAAATAAAAAAATCATAGAAATCAGATGTGAGAATAGCTGTAAAACATTCATTAGCTATTAAACTGAAAATTTTGTGGCTAGCTATTTCTCTGGCACCTGAATGGTGTCTCTTTTTTTTTGATTGGTTTTCTGAAAGAGGAAGTTGCAGTTTGCTGGTGCCAGCAGAGATTTGACAAAGTGACAGATCACTGGGATTTAACTCATTTAGTAATTTCACATGCAGGTGTCATTCTTGACTGTTCCTTTTACTCTTCTTCATGGAACCACAATGATGTACAGCAAGAGCCCACTTCGTTCCAGCAGCTGGCTTTCCGTAACAGGGAATTAAACAAGGTCTGAAAAGTATAATCTTAGTAAGATAATACAGAAATTATAAAAAGTAGCCTGAAAATTTAAATGTAAGAGCGTACTTCTAATGTAAGAGAGGGTTCCTGTAGTCTCTTTGCTAACCCTCACAAAGAGTCAGCTTTACTGAGCAATGCCTTCATGCCCAGCTTTAACTTTCCTGAGATTGGCCTCCTGGTCTTTTCACTACTATGAGAACCCTGCATGTTACAGAATGACTGAATATTTTTTAAGGATTGCTCAGTTCAGCCACTAACTAAATTCTTGTCTGTAAGCACAGCATTACTTACAGATATACATGTATCTCATACATATACATATGCACAGCAAATGCTGACTTGGCATCTAAAACAGATCAACCCCTCCTGTCTGTTGTCGTGGCTCTGTATCACAGCCCTCAGCAGTCGATCCTGCCAAGCTCAGTCATGCCAGGAATCCCTTCACTCAAGCAGGTGAACCAGCACTGGACTGATTGCAATTTCCATTCACAAAGTCAGGTGCTCCTTAAGATCAGTCAGCCACCCTCAGCAAACTAGAAGCAGTGGGGAGCTCCATGGGTCTCCATGTGTAGTTTTCAGAACATCAATTAGTCGATGCACCTTCAGGGCGCAGAAGAGTAAGTACACAGAATCACAGAGACACAGTAAGTTGAAACAACATGACAAACACGTGCATTTTGTTAAGAGTAAACCATGTCGGGCTGTGCAGAGCAGGGCATTCCAAAGCATTATACAGAATCAGTTCAGCAGAATGTGAATGAGTTTCCTCTCTGAGCCATCCCCAAAAGCACACAGGTGTACCTGCTTTGCTGGTAAACACGTGTGGCTCATGCCAGAGACAGCAGTAGAAGAGCTTTCCTCAGTGCTTCAGCTGGCAGTTTGTTGCTAACAGTACAGTGTGACAGCAACCAAAAAAATGAAATAATACTGCCAGGAGTTTTTCCTGCTCATCCCATGGGTACATTTCTTCTCTTACCCCACCCTCAAATGGTAAACCATATGGGAGCAGAAATGTCCAGCGCAGCCACTGGCTGTTAGTACCTTCTACCTTTCCAGTAGAAGTATTCCTACAGCATGACATACTTCCAGAGAATGGAGAAGTCAGCAGCTGCAAAAACTGGCTCATAGGCAAGACCAGAATCATCTGGAATTGCGAGTCACAGAACACAATGGGCAAAGGACATAAGAAATATGGATATAGCAAAGCAAAGTTAGATTAGATGAGCTTGGCTCAAATGATTTGTATTTTTTTATTGAAGATAAATAGAAAAAGATGCCAGGACTTCTGCCTAAGTGGACTTGTAAAGTGTCATGCATTATTATAGTTCCATTAAAGCATAGAAAGCATAGAATAATAATAATAACACATGTATATGAGAAGACTGAAGTTTGAACACTGCAAGATACTACAAGTCCTCATGTCCTTTTCCAGTCCTGATATCTTTTTCCAACTGAGTACTGGTGTCCAGTGTCTGAGAACAAGTGGAAAGTTTGGATGTGCCTGGGCATGCAAAGAGGTTTTTTTATTAAGTGTATTTTCCAGGATTTCAAAGCAAACACTGGAGGGGACAGAATCTGTATCTGTGCAGAGATTTCAGAAAAGCTCAGACTATAGTTGCTGCTCATCTCCTTCTCTGGTGTTGCAATTAATCTGCGAAAATGGAGTAAATGGTAGCCTGTGGTTTAACTTTGTACTCAAAGCAAGCTCACGTCGCAATAGGAATCGACAGGAGGTGTAACTGACCTTCTGCCTCATGCTAGATCTCTGTATTCCCTGTCTCAAAAGGCAGTAAGGACAAATGTGGCTTACCCGCTTCCTGCCTGGTCAGGAACAAACTGGGTAAGTGCGTATGGAATTAAACTCGGCCATCTGTAGAAGCCTCTTGTATCTCTCAAGTACTCCTATATAACAATTAATGATGCTTCTGACACTTGTTTTCCCTTGTGAGATTGCCTAGTTATCATGGCCTTGATTATGTTACTCCCTGATATGAAGAGGACAACCTAATGAAATCAGCAGCAGGAAAGGATGGGGTGAGATTTCAGGAAACATGAGTCAATAAGGGGCAAAATGCTTTTACAAATCCATTATTGAGGAGATTGTCTTCTATACTGTTCCTGGAAAAGAGTGTAGTGGGCCACCGAGGTTTTACATCAGTTTCAGGAATTTTAATGTCATCTCATTCACACACACCTGCTACTTCCTTGGCTCCTGAGAGGCTGCAGCAAGCTGGAGGTGCCAGTTTGAAAACCAGTTTAACACATAGTGCTATAAACTTTGGTGGCTGACATGTGCAGCTGAAGCCATCTCTGCTAAGAGGTAGTAAATCTTGGCAATCAGCAAGGAAAAAGCAGGGCATTAGCCACTTCAGCTGTTCTTAGTGAGTGCTTATATTGGTGAGTCATCAGCATCAGTTGGCTATTTGTGCCATCAGCTTTTCGGAAGTGGTGTATTCTAGATAATGTACTATACTCAATTCTTTGTAAAAATAGGCATGTGTCAAAGCTGCTGGAGAAATTTAGCTAATCAAGTGCCTTAGTACTGAAGTTAATTCATGGAGATACTGAAATTGGCCAGAATAAACTTTCTGACTCAATTTGAAGGATTAGAAAGTAGGCATTCTTTATCTGCACAGGACACACAAAGGATCAAACTTTCCTCATTCTGTGTGTGAGGTGAAACTTTACAACAGGGGGTTTATCCATCATAATCACATATATTCATTAAAAGGTGTTTCTTACCTAATATATAAACATCACTTCCCTAAAAATAATTTACACACATTGACCTCCTGCTGGAAGTCCTTTTATGGTCCTGGAGAGTAACAAAATGGGCCTCTGGTGGTCCTATTCACTGAATGTTTTGATATTAAAGCATGATAATAAAATGAAGGTCTGTATTTTAAATACTGTATTTTAAAATTTTAAATTTTAAATGTGCCACCAGTCAAATCTGAAAAGTATGCTATGTCTTCAGCCCTGATTAGACGAATAATTCAGAATTTCTGTACTTGCAATGCAACATATTAAGTGATCTTAATCTCTTTTAGATGCGACGTGAGAGAAGGCCACTGAGGCAGTTGGCCTGGAGACCCTGTCCTGCCAGGAGAGAGTTCAGCTGGGAAGAGAGATAACTTTTGCCACCTTCAACAACAGTCCTGGACAGGAGAGGGACAGAGGAAATGCAGCCTCAGGACTCATCAGAGAGGTGCATGGTTTGAGAGTGAGAGGGAGTAGCACAGCTGAAATAGTGGAAATTCAGAGCATTCACAAGGAAGAAACACTTTCCCCACAAAAACAGTCCAGGACTGGAGCCAGCGCCCAGAGAGCCCAACCAGACTTGGAGGTTATCAAACCCTAACTGAGCAACCTGGTCTAAGTTCAAAGCTGGCTCTGCTTTGGGCAGAGTTTGGGCTGGACATCTCTTATGGTCCAGTCCTGAGTTATTCTGCAAGCCGATGAACTACAGTACTTGGAGCATCTCAGCAGCTGCCGGGCCGTTCCTAGCTAAAAGCGCCAGGTCCTCTGCAGGTAAGGTTTGATGGAAGGGAAGGACAGAAGGGCTAACACGGAGCTCTGGTGGGCTCTTTGCCCTCTGCAGATGTGTTTGAGTGGACACCTTACTGTTGTGCACAAGCACCTGACAGGGAGTACATCAGCCAGAGCCAAGCTCTTGGAGTGGTACCCAGTAACGGTACGCAACGACGGGAGCGATGCACTGCGTACAGGCTGAAAGGCGGGAAAAACCACTTAAACGTAAGAAAGCACATTTTCGCTGCGCGGGGGGTGATACCCTTCCGCAGGTTGCCCGGAGAGGAGGCGGCAACCCCTGGAGGGCACTCCAGCCTCAGCCACTCCGGCCTCGGGCCACCGTCGGGGGCCGACCCCGCTCGGCGACAGGAGTGGGACGGGCCGCCCACCCGCGGTGTCCGCGGTCCCTCCCCGTCCCTGCCGTGCCTGCCCGGCCGCGCTGCCCTGCCGTGCCCCGCCGCCAGCCCGGCCCGGCGCGGAAGATGCTGCGGCTCTGCCTGCTCGCCGCGCACGGTAAGCGGCGGCGGGGACGCCTCCCGCCCGCCCGGGACGCGCCCGGCGCTGCTGCGGCCCCCGGGCCGGGCGCGCCGTGACCGGGGCTCGTTTTGTCCTTGCAGCTCTACGGCTCGCCGGGGCGGCCTTGCTTTCGCCCGGGTCGTGCACCTTCGAGGACAGCGCCTGCGGCTACCAGTGGGACTACGCGCATCTGCCCTGGACGCTGCACGGGGAAGGTGAGAGCGCTGCCGCTCCCGGGCGCAGCTCCCCCGCGCTCACCGCTCCGCCCGGCGCTGCCGGAGCCCGCGGCGGGCCGGCGGCGGCTCGGGGTGCCGCTGCTGCCGGCCGTGCCGCCCCGCTCGGCTTCCCGCGGGGAGCAGCCGCGAGTTCCTCCCGCCCGGTGTGTTCCTCCCTGACCACAGGCAGGCCCTGCGGGGAAGCGTCTGCACTCCCCCGGCACAGGTATCTCCGCAGGTTTCTGCTGGATGCCTCAGAAATCTCCTTTCTTTCTCTTTCACGTTTTGTTGGGAAAAGATGTCTTTTATCAAAACCTCTTTATAAAAAAGCCAGTCATATCCATCATATTATTTTCCTTAGGCAGTCCTTAAGCATTATTTTCTTTCTTAATGTATTTTGGGTTCTGCTCCAAAAGTGGATGCATTTCCAGGGCAGGAGACAATCTTTGGCAAGAGTATCTTTGCAACATGTTCAATTAAGACTTTCCTTTGATTTATAGTACATCCAGTTCAACAGAAAAAGTGAAGTTTTTCAGTAAGTTGTATTAGGCTTTACAAGACTTAATGCTGTTGAAAAGAATATTCAGTCACTGCACAGAGTTTCTATGCAACTCTAACTGCTTGGTAAGTTCAGTGTGGGCTCCAATTTTTGACAGAATCTGCATGAACAAAACACTTAACAAAAATAAACACAGCATGGTTGTAACTGTAATTAAATACTTTAATTATTTATTAAAACTGTAATAAAATAATTTAATTTTGATTATGTGTTCAGCAAATTGTCATTCATGAAGTGAAAGCTGTGCTCACACAGAAAAAGGACTATGTGTTTTTAAAGTTTTTAAGCCCAAAAACACGTACCAAGAATAATGAAGAGGTGAGTACAGATACAAAGAGATAGCCAACCCCTTAGAAGCCATTAATCAGTGCTCCATTCAAAACTGGCTGGTCCAGTTTTGTATTCCACTTGTCTCTCAGTTGAGAAAAACTATTTTTTCCCCCTGATTCATACCAAATTCTCACCTATGCAAAATAAGTCACCTTCATTGTTACTTTTTAGATTAGTCAGTAAGCTTTGGGAATATACAAAAAACCCTAACTCAGAAAAGCCTGCAAGGATGTAATAATTGAAATATGTACTTTTCCTCTTATTTATTTGATATATATTTCTTAGTTTATTTATTTATTTAAATATACATAGATTTTTCTGTATTTTTCAAGGTATTAGTGGAAATTTGATAATCATCTTTGCTGTCCCAGCTATGCCTCCTAACTCCATGCCCTCTTTGTCTATCTGTCTGCAAAGCAGCACTTACTCCCTCCTTGTGACTTACGGGCTGTAATACCACACGGTAGTGGTATTGATTCAGCTCCCAGGGATTGGGAGTTGCTGGGAGCAAAACCTGCAGAAGTGGGAGTGTATCATGTTGTGCACATCCACACTACAGTGTTTCAAGATATAAGGACCTTTGACCAGGGGTTTGGATCAGCAGCAGCCTGCTTTTTCTGGTGCACAGAACACAATTTTTGTTACCGTAGTTTGGTCTTTCTTTACAAACAAACATACCAGCAGCTGCACAGGTTCTGTTATTGCTCATCTCATTTTCAGAGATACATAACTGAACTGTTATACTCTGGGAGGATATGTGGTATACCAGCTCTCATATTAAGCATAGTTCTGTCAGCATTTCCATTATAAACAGTTTTTCTGCAGCCTGTAATTTGATCATAGCAAGACATTCTGTGCAAACATTTGGCACACGAGGTATTCTATTAGTCTCTTCAGAAATACATTCATAGAATCACAAGTAAATCTAGCTGAAAATAATTCATTCTAATCTACACAGCAGGTGTGCAAAGCTAGTCATCCTTAGATGCTCTTTCATTATTTCGTCTTACAAAACCATGCCCCTTTTGGCAGCACTGTGTCCTGGTATTTGCTGGTCAGTGTATGTGCATGTGGTGATTTACTGGGACAACAGAGGAAGTTAAGAACAGGAGACACAGCTTAGCTTTGAATTGTTCTGCTTCTTCTTGCATTGCTTCCAAGTTGCTTTATTATTTTAAAATGTTATTTATGGTATAGAATTACGTTCAGTGGGTCTTTCACAGGGATTATCTGACTTGCAGTGCAAGTTCTTGCATCTTATAAATCTCTCAATAATGTAGTCTTTGCCAGACTGTCAAGGTGATGTAAATATAACTAAAACCATGCCCAGAAATTTCCACTCCATACTTGAAAGTATTTTGCCCAGTTGCCAAGGAAGCCAATATCTTCTGATGGGCCAGGCACACAGAAAGGAAGTATAAGTTTTGCTTTTTTTTGCAGCTACATAGTCCCACTTAAGTGAATCTATTTCTAAGGTTCAGCTGCTGTTTTAAATGTTTCTGGTTTCTCTTTAGTGTTCTGGTAGTTCCAGCATACAATAATTTTTTTTGTTTAATTTTAGAATTTTCATAATTGAAAAAATTTTAATTTTTATAGCTAAAGTTTTGATACCTGTAACTGGCATTTTAGGGCCTATTTTCATCAAGTGCAAACCAAAAGAAAATACTCAATGCTGCAAAGGATGGCTGTTTCACTGCTAAGAGCTTTACTCAAGACTGGCAAATCAGACTCTAGTGAAGTGGCTGTTTGTAGGAACAGCTATACAAGACACAATTAAGGCATCTGTCCAGTTGACCCGTGCTCCCATAAAACCTCTGCTTCAGTGAAACCCTCTGTAAGCCTCAAGCTCTCTCACATGACTCTGAATTCAGGAACAGGACCTTCAAGCATATCAAGGTGCCTTTTTTAAGTGTCAGCTTTTTCAGTCACTGGCTAGCTCGGTGTTTGCCTTTTAGAACTATAATGATTTTAGCAGACAAACACCATGCAGGGAAAAATGTAACATACAGAAAAAGCTGTGGATATAAATTTCTAGTGAGCCTTGGGGTGGGCTGGGAAGCACACCCAACTGAGGTCATGGCCCAGGCTGGTTAAGTACAGCATCAGGCTTGAGGCGGCATGTTCCCTAAGGAGCCAGTTCTGTTTTCAGTGCAGCATGGGAAATTCCATGCAACACGTTCTGCCTCGTCTGTTTGTAGGACACCAGCTACACAAGAAGCATAGTAATGTTGTTGCTCAGGAAGAGATCATCATAATGTAATCCTGCTTCTGAAATGAGCAACAGATCAATTTGTGTGTTACCAGTGACAAGATCTGAAAGCTTTATGTGAGTTTCTCCTATAAACAGAGGGGATGACAGTCCCTTTTCATTTCAGTGGTGTAGGCATGCCCACAGAAATGTTATTGCATTCATGATGCCTCTGAACAGATAATTTTACTTTAAGTTCAGAATGTAAGAGAAAGATTAACCTCTTGGACTCAACCAACGGATAGGAAATTTAGGAATCACATCTCTATTCATTGCTACTATAGTAGTTGGGAGTGTTGAGAGGTTTGAACACCATGCTGGTTCTGCTAACACCTACAGGTGTATGGAGCATGAGTTCATGTCAGTTATTTTGGGACACAGAGCTCTGCAGATACATAGTGGCTGATTTCCACAAGAATTCACTTCTTTGTCAGCAGCATATGTGTTTGCAAGGGAAATACCAGTTAATTCTAATACGTGCTGTCAAACTGCATAGGGCAAGTTCATCAAATAATATTGAGGTTTTCTTTAACCAAATTGCACAATTATTTTAGATGACAGACATGTTCTGCAAATCCAGAATGGTCTTTGAAACAAAGGAAGATGCTCTGTGTAATAGCAGTAATCCTCAGCAGAGTAATAAGTAAAACCATGCAGACCCACTTAAAACAGCAGTAGGAAACACAGACTTGGTTCAATTGTAGGCATTCTAAAGTGTTAGGTTTGGGCATTTTTTGCATTCCTCTTAGCTGTGTCCAGTACAGAGCTGGCCATAACCTGATGGTAAGAACATCCTGCCCAGAAACATTATTAAATTTCATTAAACACAATAACTATGTCATGTCTTTTCAGTGACTCTGGGCAATGTTTACATTTTTGCTTAGAATATCTGTACAGCAGTTTGTGTGAACTGTGGGTATGTTTTGTTTTCCATTGCCCTTCAGTCTAACAGTGACCAGTTTAATAGTGCTAAAAATAATGTGCATTTTGGCTTTCAGCTTAACTCTGCCCTAATGGAGTTTGCTATGCTGCATCTGCTTGCCTGGATTTAAACACTAAATAAGAAACTTGTCTATTATGACAGCAATCTATAGGGAAGAGCAATTGTTTATATTAGCAATGTGCTCCAAAAAGCCAATGATCATTGTTTAACATGCCTAATGAGTTTTGTGGCACTGAAACACTAAAGCTATCACTGATACAGCTGATAGTTGATACAGATGAATGCACCTGGCTCTCACAGGATAATTGACAGCTTCAAATACCTATTTTTTGAGTGTTGCTTTCCTTCAAAAATTCTGGAAGTGTGTATCTTCTTATCTCATGTTGCCAAGGATACATTTTAATAGCCCACATTTCAGGGGTTTAATAATGTTTTCTCTTTCTGCAGTATTTTGAAGGAAAAGAGATAGATTTCACTCAGAAGAGTGATGTAATAGATTACATTACATACAAATGTGGCCATTTTTTCTTATTCTTAAAGCATATGCCTATTTTTGCCTCATTATTCCAAGACACTCTTCTTGTGATAGACTCCAAACAGACATCCATCAGGTAACAATTTATGGAAAGCTGGTGAGCAAGCAACATCAATAACAGTAGTTTCAGGCAACTGAAGTTTGTCTTTTGGAACATATTTATCACATAGTTACACTTAAAATATATGAAAAATAATTTCAAGAGACAGGACAGCTATTGCAGGCTATCAGATAAGTCAGGCGAGAGCAGCAGCATAAGGAATCTCAAATCTAAACATTGCCTGCATACCATTTAAATAGCTTGTATTTACAGCTGTGCCATATGTCTTAAAATTGACCTCTTTTGATCTGAGCTCTCTGATCTTGAATGTCACATCATGTGGTTGTAATATGCAGAGTAATGAAGCAGGTGATAATTGGCAATCCTAGATTTTGTGGCACAGCAAACACAGTTCATGTCTGATATGTGCTCGTCATGCTTCGTTACAAACCTGTTGGCAAATAAATTAGCACATTTGAAGTCTTAGTTTTCTTTCCATCTATCTACAGTACTTTCCTTTACATTGGAAAGTACATAATTTGAAAATGTAAAAAAAAGTTGTAACATTGCTGTCTTTGTACAATTCTTGTGATGAGACAAGTGGTCTCACATGTTTGTTGTGAGATCACTGTGTACTTGGGAGTCAAGGAGACTTGCACCAGGTCGTACCTAGCTGCAGGAGAACTCGGCTGGCATACCCCAGAACTTGTTTGCTGGCAAGTTCTCAGTTGATGAATTCATCCTGCCACAGGGACCTATTGGTTTGGGATTTTCAAACCTGTAGCCAGGGCATCTCTGCACTGAGTGCTTTTTGATCGAGGGTAGAAGCCCTTAGATTGGCACGTGGTCTGTTTTACCTTGACCTGATAATTAAAATGTTGGTGTTCCTGGCCAAAGTAATTGAATTTGGAGAGACAGCTGTCCTTACTGAGGAATGGGGAAAGAAGGGCTGACTTACACACTTCTTTTACACGTAGACTCTTGTGTTATTCTTGTTTTCCTTTACTTCTGTTACCCTTTCTCCTGAACACTTGACTTTGACTACTCAGCCACCACTCTTGTATTAGCAACTCATTTCTTCATACTGTTTTCCTGTTAAGGCTGCCACTAGCAGTTTAATAGTAGTACCATGTGTGAGGAGCATTCCGTCTTGCTCCAGCCTATCTCTTGTCTTGCTGATCCCAGACCTCAAAATCTTACATTTTGCTTGGCCAGGTATAACTTCCATCCTAGGCTTCTGGGTAATAGCAATTCTATTGAGCTATGCCCACATTACAGTTATTAGTGTATTTTCCCCATCTTCAGAGGCAGGTCTTGTGCAAAAAAAAAAAAAAAAAAAGATTGCCGAGGGCACTTTATGTCCATCAAGAGCTTCAGCTGCAGTTGCCTGTGCATGATCCCACTTGTGATAAGTCTGGCCTTTCCATTTGCCACAGGGGAACAAACAAAGCCTAAATTGTTGTCAGTGAGTCACTACATGAGAGATGAGTTTCAAAGCATTCCTCTTCTCCTCAGGATACTAACATTCTCATAAGTGTATTTTCACATACAGCTGTTACTGATTCAGCACTTACAGAGTCAACAGCTGCTGTAGTGCATTTTACACTGAGCCGTGGAATCTGGCCGCAAGAGAGGGAGGACGACTCTTAGAAAATTAATGTTTATTGAATATACCTTGCATTTCTGACAATAGGCTGGACTTTGTTTTGCATGAAAATACTGAAAATAGATAATTTGCCACTTGAATTAAAATTAAAAACAAAAGAAAAAGAAAAAATTGTAGGAGGGCAAAAGAGAATTTGGGAGTTGTGATGGAGGTGAAATCACCTCAGTCAAGAAAATCACTTGCACATAACCCCTGACCTTGCAGATGTTGTTGAAGTTTGCTAAAATTCAAGTACAGACATGCAAATTACTGAAAACTGCTAGAAATATTTTCACCTTTCTGAAAAAGAATGGAAGATGCAAATGAACTGAAGTTAATTTTCTTTCAGGAATTTCAAGATGCAGCATGGCATGAGTTTTTTTATTAGTAAAAGTGCTGTTAGGCAGTACTTTGTGGTTATTACACTACATGCATAATGATTTTTTAAAAATTAAGAGGAAAGCCAGTGATTTCTCAGTTCACTTTTTGGAGTGAAGGAAGAAATTTTCACTAGAAATTTTGTTCAACATCCAATGTGAGTCAAGATCTGTAGTGAGGAAAAGTAAGCTTGCACTTGTGCTGAAAGGATCATCACAGACGCTCCAGAAGCATTTCTGCTAGTAAAGAAGATTTGTTCATCTTGCACATGGTTCAGACTGTTCAAAACTTTACTAGAATCAGCCTGAAAATGCCCTAATATTCTTATTATATAGGATGCTATTGAGTAGAAATGTTTGGAAGCTTACTGAAAAAGTAAGTCCAAACCAGTTACAACTAGTTGGTTTTGTTCACTTTTTTTGGAGCTCTCCCATTGCTTTACTTTCTGAGACGTTTTGTCCCCAGCCACTGTGTGCAAAAGCAATGCAAGCAAAGCTATGATTACTTGACTGATTAAACTTACCAAATAGGGCCAAATCTTCTGTGATTACATCTCACGAAAATATGCCTTAAAAATTAGAGAGATTTTCCTTTGAGTTTTTACTGTCGTAATAATAATTTCTTGTTGTTATGCTACAGAAGGCCAGATAAAAGGCCACAGTCATCCATGTAATTTTATATAATGATTTGACTGCTTAGAATGTTTTATATCATTTGAAGAATTTTATTGCTCCCATTGAAAAGAGCAAGCCTCTTTTGCCCCATCCTTCACTGTGTCTCTAGACAGCCAGAGATTAATGTGTGATTATTGTAGTCCTTCTTCACATCATAATCAAGCCAAAGATTCCTACAATTTTACGTAACAGTATAGTGGTCTTTGATTAACAAAGAGTGTTCTACACTATACGGCTGTTTCTTTCCTCCAACACATTTTCCTTTGCCAAATGTGGCTGAAGATCAGTATTTGAGACTACTCTGCAAGTGTGAGTAATTGTGTTGGTGTACTTTGAATGCTGTTTTAAATAGATGTATTCTCTGATAAAGTATGAGCTACTTGTAACTAGCACTTCTTTCTGTTCTGAAAACCTTGTAAGTCTAGTATGAAAATAACCATGAATCATGGTAATTACATTTCCATTTGAAACATTAGCCAAAGTCTTTTAGGAAACAGAGTCTTCACAGTTTTCAATTAGCAAACTGCTAAAATGTTTTAAGAGGCACTTTTGTGACGTGCCAAGTTTCTTCAAATTGCCTTGCCCGCAAACTATATTTGATATTAAAAATGCATAAAGAGGTACAGTAATGGAAGGGTAGTTTACAGCTGTTGTATACAAAACCATGTTGTATACAAAGCCACTGAAGAAGTAATTGTCCATTTTTCATATTATCTTATTTTTTGGATGTTACATCACTAACAATTGATCAATACTGTGAGACTGTTGCCTTGTCTACCCCTCATGGTTCGAGAAGATTGGAGCAGGCTTCTGTGTGACAGTGAAGTCTAGGGAAATGCTAATGCATTTGTGGCAAAACTTTATACCTGGAGGGTAAGGAAGCCAGACAATTATACCTGATCATACCTGTGAATAAGCAGATTACCTTGTTTTCTACTAATAACATTAAAGATCATGTTCTAAGGCACTAAACAAAATTTAGATTTACTCTGCAAAAACTTCTCTTCAGTAAAATTTTTACGTGTTTCAAAAAGCACTTTCCCCTTGCAGTAGAAATCCTCAGTGGATACATAAGATGGGGAACGTTAATTGTCCAATGTACTTACTAATTCATTTGTAGATCTGGCAATGAAAATGTGACTCCCTTTGCTGGCCTCTTTCACATTTGCTAAACAGTGTTTATTCCTGCCTGGAACACGGTTTCTTGCTTTTCAGAAATTGCCATGAACATGACTTGAGAAGGCCCTGGAAAAAGGCTGGAGTCAGCAGGTGGGCTGAGTGCTTTCTCTGGGTTAGAGAACTGTGGAATTCAGAAAACACCACTTTAATGTCTGTCTGTTCGTTCCAGGGTTAGATGGTAAGGTTGGTGCCTGAATGTAAGAATCCAGCCAGGCTCATAGAGTTACAGGTACCTGTAAGGCAAAGTCACTTCTGACTTAAAATCTTTATGGATACTGCATGATCTGTGAGCACTGGAGGGTCTTTTGGGAAGACATTCCATTTTTTTTTTTATATTGTGGCCTAGTTAGAAACAGCTCAGCAGAAAAGGTTGTGGGGGCTTTGGTGGATACGAGGTTGGGCACGAGCCAGCAATGTGCCCTTGTGGCAAGGGCAGCACATGGTGTCCTGGGCTGCATTGGCAGTGTTGCCAGCAGCTCAAGAGTGACCCTTCCTCTCTGTTCAGCCCTGTCTGGAGTTCTATCCAGTTCTGGCCTTCCCAGTACAAGAGAGACATGGATGTAGTGGAGAGATCCCAATGAAAGATTGTGAAGATGATTAAGAGCCTGGAGCACCTCTCATGTGAGAAAAGTCTGCAAGAGCTGGGACTGTTCAGTCTGGAGAAAAGAAGGCTTGAGGAGGAAGTTTGTATTATAAATAAATAGCAGGACCTGAAGGGAGAGTGCAAAGGGGACAGAGCCAGGCTCTTTCCCGTAGTACCCTGTGACAGAACCAGAGGCAATGGGCACATACTGCAACACAGAATGTTCCCTCGAACAATAGGAAGTACTCTTTCACTGTGAGAGTGGCTGTGGAGTCTCAATTCCAGCTGATACTGAAGAGTTGTCTGGACATGGTCCTCAGAAACTGGCTGTAGATGCTTGAGCAGGAGGGTCAGAACAGATGATTTCTGGAGGTGTCTTCCAACCTTATCTATTCTGTGATTCTGTGGCATCTTCGTATTTTTGACAGAAAGCTAAGAAAGCCCTGCTGCAGTGGCCTTTCAAAGTTATCTTCATGTACAGCAAACGAACACAAGAATTTCTGCTTCCTTTTAAAGTTAAGAATTAAACAGAATAGTCACATGCTATGTATAGATGCCTGATCCATTTATATGTATGTATATATGAAATCTCTGCCCCTTCATTCAAGAGAAGAAATGAGTTTGTTGTTGATCCTGTTAGATGAATGATCTCTTAGTTGTAAGCAGGATATGGAGAACTTGCTACTTACTGGTGTCTTTGGAGCTTGATTGTCATGTAGCTAATGTTTCTAATGCTTATGGCTGCAGAATTTCGTGGGAAGCAGGTAGGTTAGTGTGTCGAGTGCTCTGATGCATTTTGTGACATGATCTGTTCTTTATAATTTCCTACTTTTTTAGTAATTTCCTTTTGAAAGCTTGCCTTTGGCGTGTTCTGTTTTAGACATGGTTGTTATCCTGAGGAAGTTTTAGCAAAATAGTTGTGCTCCATCTAATCACTCTTGGCAGATCATTCTGAACATGAACTTCTTTGACTGAGACCACAGTTCTGCAGCTGTTTGGCCAAAGTGAATTGAGTTCATTTTAGGCCATATGAGAGAGTTGATGGTAATTGGCATCATTGTTTTCTGGAGCCAGCAGGGAAGCAGATGAATGAATGGATATTGACTCTGAGTTGCTCTCAGCTCACCACTGTGTTCAGGCAGGTGATGAAACAGGTGTAGATGCTTGTGTTCTCTCCCTTGCATCTGTTTGGGAAATAGAGTCTTTAATTCTCCCAAGCCATGTATCCTTAAGCTGACCTGCAGTTCATTATCAGTATTTATTGCTGTTGTCTGCTCCTAGCAAATCCCTTCTTCTCTCATTCCGCTGAGTCCCAGATGCCTGGTGTACAGCAGGGTGCATTCCCTGCCTTAAGACATGTAAACACTTGTGGCAAACAATCACAGTCATTTGCAAGCTCTAGGAAGGAGCTGGAACCAGCAGACCAGGTACCTGGTGACATTTTTTTATGCTTCACAATCTTTCTGAGGTATTTTTTATCCCAGGAGAATCATATTTGTGTACCCAAGTGTCAGGTAATAGTCAGTTTTGTCCTGTATGATTACAGTAGTACGACAGTGAGAACTGGGGTAGTGCCATTGTTGTTATATTTTGCCTCTACTCCATAGTAATTAATTTTCCATTATAAAGCCTGACAGTTTTGTGTCATCCTTAACTGTTCAGTTCAGAAAATTTACTCAATACAGACTGCAAGAAAATGAAGAAATTTTAGTACTGCTTGGGCTTTAAGCTACAGCTTGGTTTACTCTCCTAGCTGAGAACAAATTTGGATATAGTTTTCCATAGTGTAAACTGCTTTCTGATTGTGTAAATTCCTGAGTTATTAAGGAAAGTAAAGTCGGCCTTGAGTGCTAGAGTACACAGGGATACCTAAACATAAACTGCAAATGCAGCTATCCTGGTGCCTGGATTTTAAAAGGTAACAAATATAGCAGCAATAATTTTTTTAAGGAAACTGGATATACTAGATCTTTTCGTCCCTTAGAGGTAGGCCTTAGCAACATGATAATGTGGGCACAAGCAATTATAAAATCTGACACTGTACAGAATAAAGTGTGTTTTCTACTCTGTGTCATTATACAGGTTTGCTTAATATTTGCATCAGCAGCTTAGTACTGAGCTTCACAGTGCTCACTGTCAGGTATTAACATCTTCATAGATGGCCTCGAAAACTTACATGTAGCTATAGGAATGCTTCATTTTAAGATGTTGTTTTATAGCATTTCAGGTAGAGTGACCTTTAACATTTTGAATATACATCCATATAGCTCGGCAGTGCTAATCTGAGCTGTGCTTTGTAGAAGCTTAGTTGAAGTTCACTAACAAGCAGGAGGAATTCAAATGAATGAATCTTTTATAGTTCATATACAGTCATTGCTTTGCATTTGAATTCTTACAAGACTTTTCTCAGAGGGACTTCTTTCCTGGCCAAAGATATCTTGTGTGCTTGAGTGGAAACATGGGAGGCTTTGTACCAATACCAGATTGTTCTCTAAATATAGCCACTTCTAGTTGTTATTTTAAACTGAGTGTCAAACTGGAGAGTTATTAGGGCAGTAACTGTGGTTTGTTTGAAAAAGAAGAGAGAACATTGCACAGTGAAGTTGTCTTATATGGAAATAAGATGAGTGGTATGTGTAGTTTGGACTACCACATGTAGGTAAAAACCTGAGAGCTGTAATCAGTGTTTGTTTTTATATAAATTTGGAGTGAATATAAAGTGAATATAAATTCACAGATGATGGGTATTGAAGCCAAAAATAAGGTTACATGATCAATCATCCCTTACTAACATAGGAATGAGAATCTTTTCCTGTGCTGGGTCAGATAGATATTTTTCTGTTAGTTAAAAAATTTGTCTTTTCATGATTGCTTAGATTTTGTGCTGGTTTTTTGTTTGTTTTTTTTTTTTTTTTTGAGAGAGAACATTTTGTGTTTTTTGTTAGTTATGCATCTAGAATGGAGTTTCATTGCTATGCCTGTGGTTGACCTTCAGGTTAGTCCACTATGAGAAAGCTGAAGCCCAGAGCAGTAAGAAGTCTCAACAGAAGTCCACAGCCTGAAAATATTTAAACAATTCTGTGAAAAGACAAAAAAAACCCTACTTTATCTTTGAAACTTGCTGGAAAATGGAATTGTTGCCTGCTGGACATCTGCATTAGTTGAATCATCCTCATAAGATCTTTTCCAATTCAGTGGTTGTACCACCTGATTTTGCACAGCATGTGTATGAGCTGTTTTGTGCTGCAGTGTAGCCCCTGGCAGGGAGGAGTGGCACACAGAAGGGGCCTCACAGGAACATTTTGCTCTAGCTTGATGGAAGCAGGCAGCCTGTAGAGTCTTTTGGGGAGATGTTTGCAGGCTTTACCTGGCCAGGGGGTCTGTGCATTTAAGCAAAGGTCACTGAAGAGGTTGCACGGTGTGCCCAGGGGATCTGCTGCAGGGTTTCCATTACTGCTGCTGTGGTCACTCTAGTCCCCTGAGGTGCCTGAAGGTGACAGGAAACAGCCCTGCAAAGGCATGGAGAGGAGTTTAGGAGTGGTAGATTGTCCAAAGCCACGAATGCATTAGATCGGTAGACCGCGGTATATCTTGCAAAGGGTGCTAAAGGAGTCCAGGTCAAAGAGGAATTGATACGCAGCATGGAATTTCAAAATTTAACCAGAAGTCATGCCTTTGCTTTCCAATCACTTTATCTCTTCCAACTTTTTATAGCAGTGTATTGCCAAACAATAAATAACTTTTTTTCCAGAAAGCTGAATTATAAAAATTATGAAATATTGAGACCTCTGTTAGTCCTCTATCAACCACTTCTGCTACCCATCATCTCTAGCTAATACCAGTAGTCTTATGTCAGCAACAGTCTGCAACCATCCACAGCCAAAGAGCCATAAGCTGTGAGGGAGAATGTGACAACTTCAGCGAGCATCAGAAATCAGCATGAGATGGGTTGCTCAGTTCCAAAATTTTATTCTTCATTAAATTATTCCCTGGTCAGACTAAAATCAAACTGATTATGTAAGTAATACTCCAAATAATTGATTTTGCTATTTTCTCCAGTTACGACATATTTTTAATTTTCACCTAAAGCAATTAAATTAATTGCATTTAAAACACCAAGTGTAATGAGCTAGTCTATACTTACTGCTTTATTCTCCTATCTCACCAGCTTATTGCACAACTGCATAATATTTAATAATAACAATGTGGAGATAAGCACAACACAGTACAGTGCAGGCACAGAACTGAGGGCAAGAAGTGGTTATGGACTGTAGGGGGAAATGAAGACCACCAAACACTACCAAAGCCCTCTGAACTATTTCCATAAAGGTCTAAAATAATGTACCATGTGTGGTAGCTAATTGGCATAGAAGGCAAGAAACTGATCTCCAGGGCAGGGATAACTTATCTCCAGGGCAGGGATAACTTACCTGTGGAAAAGTAACTCCGCAAAGCCTGGGTGCTTGGGCACTTCCAGGACCCTGGACACCCCAGCTGGTTCAATACTAGAGCCAGGACTGGTGACATCTTTTTCTTTCTTCCTTTCTCTCTTTCTCTCTCTCTCCTTCTTTAATTAAAATCTCTCGCCGTCTTCTCTTTTACCCTACCTCATTATCCAAAACCCACTGTTTTGGGTGTATATAGCAGGTCTGGAACAAACACACCAATTTCCTTGGCAAGGGTAAAATTTGCTAACAAAACTTGATAAGCTTTTGCAGACCCTCTGACTTTTGTCATTCCTTTTGACCAGGAGCCTCTATGAATCTTACAGAATCTTTCAGAAAATTTAGTTAACCTACTTGCAGGACATATTTTATTGCCGCCCCCCCCCGCCCCCCCCCCCCCAACCCCCATTATAGTTTTTTTTTTAATGGAAAAAGTAAAATACATATAGCAAAGTTCTTTGCAGCATTCTTGTGTCATTACATTTTCCTAAATTCACAGTGTGAAGACTTTTTGCCTTATATAATTGTTTCATACTAGGTCAGCTTGTATCAGCTTCTTGGTAGCTTTAGAGACCAGGCTTTTGAAGGCTGGTATGTGAGCTCTTGTGCTTTCTTTCCTTCCTCAGAGCACTGCAGCTATAGGGCTCAGTACTTCAGGTTATTTCAGTGTCATGCATTGAAAACTTGTCTTTTTGTCTTTTCTGAGTTCCTAATGGTTATAAATATTCCGCTTGTTTTCCAAGATAAAACTTGGCAAGCGTCTACTCTTGTGGCCTAGCTTACTCTCAGCTTCTGAGGTGTGGAGGAGCAACAGTTCTGGGAGTTTCCCCCTCTGCGTGCTCTGGAAGTTGGTCTTTGTCCCGCTTCAGAGCAGAGGGAGAGGCTGGGGACCATGTCAGAAGGTTGCAGTGATACCATGGTTCATGGCAAATCTCTTGTGTGTGTGTGTGTGTGTGTAGGTGTGTGTGTGATGTGAAGCAGCTGTTGATGCTATTTGAGTCTGTATCTTGGAGCAGAGGCTGGAAAAGACATTCCTACACCTCTTTATTTTAAAGATTAGAGCAGCCTGTGTATGAAATTTGAACGCAAAATAACAGTGGTCCAGCTAGTCTAATCGCTCATTAACATTTAATAAGGAATTAATTGTCTCTGTATTCCCAGAGATGTCCATTGATACTTCTTGGATGAGCACAACTGCAGATTTCTTCAGTAAACAATGAGCTTTCTCTGCAAGCAGCAGAAGTTTCTGGCTCTGCAGGGTAACAGGCGAAACTGGTGGAATCAGGGACAGGCTTGAAAATCTGTTTCTTGAATTTTTTCACTAGAAACAAAGCAGTGAGTCACTGCCAGTGACCAGCCAGACACACCAGCACTCCTGTCGGTGCTGTGAGCAGCGTATGGGAGCACTCACATGCGCCCAGTGAGAGCTCCTGGCCCCCATTTCCCCTCGAGGGACGCGTGTTTGCAGAAAATACTTTTGCAGCAGAGAATTTGCTCTTCCTGGGGAAGCTGCAGACAGAGAACACGTGTTTGGGATTGGCACTGAATGTGTTTGTTGGTGCTGTATGAACTCTGGTAACGCCTTCAAGCCTTGCAGCATTTGCCTTGTCTCAACTTCTGAGTTATACTTTATGGCAAATATGACACTAAAAGGAATTCTCAGAAGACATGGACTAAGGACTGTTTTTAGAAAGACCACACAAAGCTTGGCAGATAGAGCAAAGTTATTTCTGCAGGGTTTATTTTGTGCATAGTTTGTTTTTATTCAGAATAAATGTGAGGCACATGCTGCTTAGTTAGGCTTGTGTGCTCATACAGTTTGTACCACAACCATCACAGGCAGACCTCCATGCTGAAAAATGGCTGCACGAGCTGGGAGGCAGCAGGAGGGTAGTGTCACAGTGTGCTTATTCTACACTTTATTCATACCTGAGCATCCATCTAAGACCACTCTTGGGTACTAACAGCCAGCTGGGAGGAGGTGAGGTCAGATCTGCTGGCACCTTTTGAGGTTCTTTGATTGCATTATGAGCAATACTCAAATGTGGGGTGTACATTTACTTGCAAGGGAACCACTCCTTTGGGGTAGTGCTAAGTGCCCAGTGAGATTTAGCACACTGAGTGTAAGTTAATTTAAACAGTGTTTTATGGATTTACATAAATTTCATTGATGTCTATTTGATCACCCTAGGATCACAGGATCACAGAATGTGCTGAGTTGGAGGGGTCCCACCTGGATCATTGAGTTCAACTCCTGGTGCTGCTCAGGACACCCCAAGAACCACACCATGTGCCTGAGAGCATTGTCCAAACTCTTTGGGAACTCTGTCAGGCTTGGTGCTGGGACCACTTCCCTGGGGAGCCTGTTCCAGTGCCCAGCCACCCTCAGGGTGAAGAATCTTTTCCTGATATCCAACCTAAACCTCCCCTGACACAGCTTCATGCTGTTTTCTTGAGTCCTCTCACTGATCACAAGAGTGCAGAGATCAGTGTGTGCCCTTCTGCTTCCCCTCATGAGGATGTTGAAGAGCACAATAAAGCCTTCCCTCAGCATCCTCCTCTCTAGGCTGTTTGGGGTATAAAATTAGTAGAACAAGGCCTAACAGCCTTAGTGATCCCTCAGGGGGAATAATACTAACATACTAATAAAAAAATATCTATATGAGAGGCTATAAACTCAATTACTTTGGAAAGTTTTGACAAGCTTTTACTTTGACTGTGAAACAGGAGTCAGTGAGGACATCTTGAAAAAAACAGTTTCATGAACTGGCAGGGTCAGATTGATAGATTTTTTTCAATGACTCATTTATATCTCAGGTTTTACTTCAGTCTTGATAAATGTGTCTTACAGCTCAAGTGGGATTTGCTGAATTCCTTTGTGAGCAGTTGCCCGAGGATAATACTGGATATTCACTGGAATGACATTGCAGAAAGTGCTAAAATTCACCAACATTCTCGTGAGCTTTTCACTTCAAAAGTAATCTTGGGAAAAAAATGGAAATATTCGAGACTTGTGTAACAAATAAAATCTTAGCATCTGTGGTGACAAGTGTCCCAGGGCAGCTGGGGAGTATTTGAAGGGGATGCCTGAAGGAATTCATTTGTTGACTGTTGCCTAGCAAGGGGAAGCAGAGAGGCCACCATAATGTGACAGACGTATGAAGACTGGACTGGGACAGACAGATGGCAGAGCCCTGTGCCTGGTGACATCTGATGGCCTGAGGTGAATTCAAATGTGTTAGGTGGTTCACTGAGTTGGACAAAGAAGGGTTTGACTAGCTATTTTAATTAAAATAAAACCTAGGTAAGGTAAAATATATCAAAACTCAATTGCTTACAATCAGCAGTTAGATACGCCGTAGAAAGCCAAATACTGCTTCCTAAATCTCCTAAATGACTAAACATTCATACCATTGACAGGTATCTGTCTCTTTCTGTTCCTTATATTGGAGTACGCTCAAGGAGTTGTCTTTTGCTTTTGATACTAAGTGTTCCTCACTAATTTTGGATAGTTCAATTATCCTGCTTGGAGCAGAAGCTCCATGACTGAATCTCCTTCCAGTGGTTCTAGAGACTGCGACTACTTAGGGACAGGGGAGAGAATCCTAGGACATCATCCCCTCCCCACAGAGGCCCACAGCATCCTGTAAAATACTTTGTGAATTTTATGGATATTGAGACCATCGGTAAATTCACCACTGTGTGTGTGAGATGTTCTAGAGTTATATATACAGTTATATATCTTATTTTGATAAACCCTTTTCCAGTTTTGTGGATTTTGGCTCAGTCCATCTGTACACACTTTCAGTTGCTACCAGCCCGTGCCAAGCAGGAATGATGTACAGGACTGCAAGCCTAGAAGCATCCCTAATAAACTGAAGCAAATCTTTGAAATGGTTAGTTGATGCATGCAATTTTGCAGAACTCCAGAAAATGTTAGTCATGGGCGTGGTGGTTGTGATGTTCAACATCAATAGATGCGTTCCTTGACTGAAGGTTTTGTGATTGTGCATGTTGGCTCTTCGCCACTGCATGCACCTGGTCCAGGATGAAGCTTTGTGGGGTAGACGATGAGTCACTGCAGCTGCTTTCTTGCTTAGGGTCAATTCCCCAAGAGCAGCCACTGAGTGAGTAGAGCAGGAAATAAGGGTCTGCTCAACAGCAGCCAGTGATAAACTCATTAGAAGACAGTGATCTCCATCAGTTTTTGGAAACTCATGGTGTGGCTAGGCCAGTTTCCCCAGGTGACCTGTGACCACGTTACTGCCCACACTCATCAGGATCTGATTAGCTCACCTGTAGGCTCTTTCTATAGCCAGCTGTTTCAGCTCATGTATATAAATATGTGCTTCACCTGTCTGCAGTTCTGTTTGTGTTTTATGGTGTGAGATCATTAATCAGCCCACCATGAGCCTGCCAGTTATCCCAATGATTCTGATATAAAAAAGAATATTAAACCATTAAGGTTATGTAAAGCAGGAAACTGAACTCATGGAAGTTCAAATTCTGATGTCAGTGAGACCAAATATGTATTTCAAGTATTTTTTTTTCCATCTGTGTAGGACCTGGGGCCCAGCTGGGTATCAGAATAAATGTAATTTCTACTACCCAAGTGGATCTATAGTTTCCTTTGGGGAGACAAGGCTTGTGGACAAAGGTTGCATTTTAGTTGATCTGATGTAACTGGGAGAGAGAGACAAGTGTTTAGGCAGATGAGTTGTTTTCCAGGGTAATGCAGTAGGCCAAGTGATTTGGCAGATGCTGAGAGAGCAGATCCAGGCAACAGAAAAGTTTAGCTTTTATAATCTTGCATTTAGTGCATCCACATGGTTTGCAGATGCACTCCAGAAGGCCACCAGCTGAGTTTTTTTTATTTCCCCAAGGGAAAACCTGGTCCAGGACCCCCCATGCATGCTGTGACCCTATTCTGTTACGAACCAAAGCCAAGTCATGATGGGCAGACTTTTGTTCCTTGCTCATGCCAACTCCAAAGCTTACTTGCCCTCTCCCTCCCAGGACCACTACTTCCTGTGACCAGTCTGACTGCTTCCCTAGGTCCAGGATTGCTTCAGAGCTTGGCATAGATGGTGGGCACCACAGGCTTTTAGTTTAACCACTTTGGAGTACACCAAGGACATGACTCAACCAAGAAATCTTTACTTTTGACATACAAAAGCCTGATCTTCCAGATGATGGAAATCCAGACACACAGAAACCAAAACAGGGCTGATGGAGTTGGAGTATCTCTTTTTTTCTCTTTCTTAAACTCTTACTCCCCATGGCTGTTTTTGTCACTCAGATCCAGGGAGAAGTGTGGCCCCATAAATGCCCCCTTTTAAAACACAGCAAGAAGTCCCTTGCTTCATGGTCTGGCTCACCAAATTCCTCATGCTGGCTCCCTGTGGAACTTACAGTTTGATGTGGATTGCAGGTTTGATAGTTTTTTCTACAAAGATGTGCCCCAAAACTGTGTGGACTACAGTTAGGCAGGTTTGCCTTGGCCAGGCTGAGATGTGCTCATACCACAGAGCACATTATGTGCACATAATACAGAGCAGAGTTTGTAATATGTTACCTGCATACTCCACTACATCACATCACATGCAGCTGTGTAAGCAAATAAAAGGAGTGATGAGCAAAGTAAATAGACAGCATAATGCAAAGGAGTGAAATTCTGTATTTTTCTGCTAAAGAAGGGATGCACTCCACCAAGGCAAGCAGCTGTGCTGGAAGAGATGTCACAGTGCATTCCCCTGTGTGCTTGATCCTGGTGGGAACATGATATAGCAAATAGAGCTAGTAATGGAAGATATGAGAAATGTGAACAAATAGATACTTGGTGATTTCTACTGTATCTGCTTCTTATCTTTAATATTCCCTGTGCACTGGGGGCAATGGAAACTCATTTAGGATGCCAAAGAATAAAGAAAAAGCTTTTTTCAATTATTTCCCATCCAGAAATTCACAGCAGAGAATCTTGTGTCTCCGAATACTACCCATATTGGGACACAGGATGTTGATGTATACCAGCTAACAGAAGTCATGGAAATGTCTTTTGGAAAGAGCTGTTTCAAGGAAAATCAGAGATACCCAACAAAAACCTGGCAGCCCTTGTGTCAGCAGATGAAAAGTTGTTGAAATTATGTGATGAGTAGCATGAAAATGAGAACTGAGTGATGTGAACAGCAGTTTACTGAGACTGACGGGTTGGTTGAAACAACAGAAACAAAATTTAAAAGTGTATAAAAATTGTTGAGGTCATTGTGAAAGGAAAAAACCCACATGCTTGTGGCTCAGAATAAACAGGAGATCTGGTGCATGATGTAAGGACCTTGGGACTTGAAGGAGAACAAGGAGAGGAAGCATCCCCAATGACAGTGAAGCAACTCCTCTAAATCAGAAGCAGAAAACAGCAGCTCAGGCTGGACCCTTGCCAGACCTTCACAGGCAAGCTGATGGATGGAGCCTGGAAGATTTTTCCAGAGTGGTAGTAGCTGCAAGAAGATGCCGCAGTCAAAGAGTGTTTCAGGGCTAATTGTATTAGTTTTGACAGGCTTGCTAACAGCTGTATTTCTGAACTTCCTAGGGGAGCAAAGGCCAGGGCAGGAGGTGGAGCTGGTAGTTAATTCATAAAGCCATACTTTGGGAAAGGAGCCTTGGAAGATTTATGCCCCAGGGCTGGCAAACAATTCTCTGGCCTGGTCTGGTGAATGTGGCAGGAAAAAGATCAAATCATTAATATCAGTCCCTGTAGAGAGACTCAGCTTGTAAAGTAAGGTGAGCTGGAGAGAAAGCTGCTGGAGGAACTGATGTTGTCAGGTTTGTCCCTTTGACCAGACGAAGGTGGGGGTGACAGCCTGGGTAAACTGCCTGTGTTCATCATACCAGGCTGAGCTTTCCTAAAACATTTTTTTTTTTTTTTTTTTTTTTTTTTAACATACTACTCAGCTTTGTGAGAGTTACCTGGAAACCCTGTTGACTCCCTGAAGATGGGCAGATCTGGTGGGGTATTCAGGTTCCCTCCCTGCCTGGAATGGCGGCCAGCAGTGGCCAGGTGGGACCACAGGCTTTTTCTGCAAAGAAGTGACATCTTTAGGCTTAAGACTGCTGCTGCCCCTGTAGGTACAGAAGAGAAAACAAAACCTTCACAATAGCAGTGCATGTCAGTCACTGCAGACAGCAAACACAAAATACCCACCTCCTGCTTATCTCTCCCTCAGCTGCTTTCATAGAGCTGCTTTTAAGAAACCATGGAGAAGACAAGGAGGTTTAAAGAACAGAACGTTTTTTCAGTGATGACAACACTGATTAGTCCCAGGGTATACCATGTAGGTCATCTGGTGTGAATCTAAGAGTTTACCAGAAATAAAATAATCTGTGGCTTGATGGAGATGAAAACACCAGTTATACCCGGCAGCATCAAGTAGCTGTAATCATGGCACCCTCTTGAATGTTTTGGGACTGAGACTCTACGTTCATTAATGTGGACCAGGCTTTTCCACTCAGACCTGCGTGTATTGTGAGTGCATCCATCTGTTCAGGGGAGAAACTGCTGCTGCAAGTCTCCCGCGGGCTGAGGGGAAGGGATTAAACACCAGCTCTGGCAAAAGCGGATCACTGCTTGTGTTCTTTTAAGACGATTTAATAAGTGACACTCTGAAATGAGTTACCTACCCGTATAGTTTTAATCAATCCCTTTCCACCAGTGAGGAGAAACAAATACGAGTAGACATAGGTGGAGAAAATAACACTTTACCAACAAAACAAAATAGTAGCAGGCAAAAAATAACACTAACAGTCACTAGTTACAAAAGTGCTGAAATCTCACTGGCTCCTGGGGAGCAAGGGGAAACTCAGAAGGGGGGAATGACCCCCCAGGACGGTGCCCTCCTCAGGCGGCTGCATGGTCTGGGAGACAGGAGGGAGACACAGACAAATCCCACCCAGTGCAGCCTTCTCTCTGGATCAAAAAACCGGGAAGGCAGGAGCTTACCAAGCAGTTCTGGTGGCAGAATTGCTGGTGTAGCAGAGGTGTCAGCTCTCTGGGTGCTGGTGCCTCCAGCTGAACTCCAGCGCTGTTGGCGCTGCTGTTCCCGAGCCGTGGGTGGGTTGGGGGCAGGAACGATCTCCCCAGGCGCTGAGAGCAGCATCCTCCAGCCCCACACTGCAGAACTCACTCTGAAACAGGTTTTGGTTGTGCAGCGCAGCTTCTCGGGTTGCTGCTGCTGTTGTGGGTCCACAAACTTGCCCGAAACAACCCCCTCTCTCTGAAGGCGAGAGAGAAACTGCAAAACCCACGAAGGGGAGCCTCAGGCTTGAGGCAGAGCTTGGAGGCAAGAGGGCTCTGCTTGAGTGACCCTGGATTTAAAAACATCCAGCACCTGCTGGCCCCGTGTTTCCTGCTGCACTGCTGGATCTTAGAGAGACAGTAGCAATTTTGGGCACAGATAGATGTGGAATAAAATAACATTTTGGGTTATCCACCACACTGTTGCTGCATTTTCTTACCTGCAGGATACAGCTGAGGAAGAGGGCATGGAGCCTCTGTGTACAAACTTCATTTGCAACATTTTGTCCCTGTGGCTCTATTGTTAATATTTCCAACTAAATTTTTATGTAGATGTAAGAAGACTTCATAGATCTCAGAATTGTACTGCTTTTCTACCTTTTTTTTTTTTTTTTTTTTTTTTTTTGGCAATAAAATATAAAAAGAAATCCCAAAACTAAAGCCAAGACCCAAAACTGAGATTCTGAGCTTCCACAGAAGATAGATCAACCTTTGTCCTAAGGAACCCTGGTAACATTCTTTCCTGTTTCTGTATGGGAAATACAGAGAAAAATGAAAACAGGACTTGCAAGTGTTAGACATTTCTTTTTGTGTATAAATGGGTATCTAATCATATGTAAATTATCAAATTTTCCTGCTTCATATTTCCTTATTATTGTTTCTCTTGGAGCATGCTGCTTATATTCCGTTTTTCTTGTAAAGCTGTACTGTGGCTGAACTAAATGAACAGCTGTGTCAGACATAAATTCCACCAAGAGCCAGAACAAGCCTGTGGTTACCCTTCCAAATTTTTACAGAGGAAATGTATCATTGAAAAGCTAACTGGTAATTTTTTTTATTTCAGTGAATGTTTGGGGGCTTTTTAAAAGTTTTTCTCAATGCAATTTGTTTTAGTTTATTAGCCAGCATCTGGCTTTTTTTCTTGTTTGTGCTATTTACAGAGAAAGCAATCAGTGTAATTTCTGTGCTCTTTTTTGTAAAAAGCACGATTTCTGACCTCAGTAGCCCTTATTCCTTAGCAATTGATGTAACCACTGCTGATGGATCTACTGATGCCCACCTTTATGTATATATTTTTGGAAACCTTGGATGAATGACTCATGGAGTTAATGTATCACCAACTGTAATTGAGAGAAGCTCTGTATAGAACTGCTTATTAGAGCAGCAAGATGACAGGCATTTTTACAGGAGGATTTTAAATATCTAGTTTCATCAGGCTTGCTGCCACAGTGCATAGTTGCATTGAGGAGGGATAGGCTTGAAGCACAGTATCCTAATTCCCCCTGGGCTCAATTTTTGCTTGGACATGGAGGAATATAAAATGAGCACATGTTTGGTCCTATGAAGTTTGATTCAGCTGTCAAGCAGAAGATAGTCAAGTTACATGGTAGGTAAAACATCATAGTAGAAATGTAAGTAGAAAGTGCATTAATTACTAGCCTGAGTAGTGAGAGAGTGGTGAGGGAAACATATCTGAGTCTCCTTTCTCCCATCCCTTGTCCTGGCTGTAGGTGTTTGCCTTTACCAGGCAGCTGCTGGCTGTCAGATGTCAAAGGTAGTTAGCAATCCCTGGCTTTTATCGTGACAGCAGAAGTTTGTCTTTGCTCAGGAGTGAGCAGGGCTCATTGACAGAGCTTTAGAGTAGATGTGTCGGGGAAGGGGATGATGTCAGGCTTGCCCCTGACAAGCTGTGGGATGACATATCAAGGTTAAAGCAACAGAGTGCAGGTGAGGGCCCTCAGTCAGTGGACCTGAGATGTGCTGGCCACACTGAAGCACATTTGATGCCTCATGGAGACAAGCCAGGGGCTCCTGAGATAGAAAGAAACACCAGAGAAATATCTCAATGAAATTAGAGAGCATTATCCAAGAGGGCATCATGAGCTGACTGCTCAGCTGAGGTGCCTTTGAACGAGTACACACTGTGTGGGCAGCAAACAGGAGGAGGAGGAGGAAGACACTGTACTGCTGTCAAGTTATAACTTCGTTGCCATTACTGAAACCTGGTGGGACAAATCCCATGACTGGATTGCACCTATGGATGGCTACAGGCTGTTCCAGAAAAGTAATGGTGGAGGCGTTGCCCTCTGTTTCAGGAGGTGGATTGAGTGTGAAGTTCTGTCTCTGAAGAGCAGTCATGAGCAGGTTGAAAGCCTGTGGGTAAGAATCAGACACTGTGACAGCAAAGAGAAGCTCATGTTCTGCAGGCTGCTTAGCCAAGGGGAGCCTGCTGACAAAGCTTTCTTTCTGCAGCTGCAAGAGGCATTGTGCTTGCAGGCTCTTGTCTGGCCAGGGGCCTTCAGCTCTGGGCAAGCAACACGGTGAGCTGTGGGCAGTCCAGGAGACTCTGGTAGTGCACAGAGGATAACTTCTGAAGCCAGGTTATAGACAGCCCTACTGGAGAGGGTGTGATACTGGACCTGCGGATTGCCCACACAAGTTAATTTGGGCCGTCAAGATTAGAGGCAGCCTGGGCTGCAATGATCATCCACTCAAGGAGTTTGCAGTCCTGAGGGATATGGGTCAGGCAAAGAGTAAAGCCAGAGTCATGAATTTTAGGAAAGCAAAATTCCAGGTTGTCAAGGATGTAGTTAATAGGATCTTCTGGGAAACTGCTCTGAGGGACAAGGGAGCAAAAGGAGTCTGGCGGATCTTTAAAGTTGCTTTCTGTAGAGCACAAGAACTAGCAAAAGGAGGAAATATTCAGACAAAGAAGGCAAAAGACTTGAATGGGTTAGTCAGGACCTGCTGGTCAAACTAAAGGGCAAGAAAGAAATCCAGAGTCAGTGGAAGCAAGGACAGGTATCCAGGGAAGACTATAGTCACAGCCCAGTTGTGTAGGAATGGGGTGAGGAAGGCAAAGGCAAAGCTGGACCTGAATTTCACAAAGGTCACAAAGAACAAAACAAAGAGCATCTGTAGGTGTGTCAGCCAGAAAAGGAAGGTCAAAGAAATCATTTGCCCCCTTGGTGGGCAAGGCTGGCAAATTGGTAACTAGGATGAGAAGTGCTCAAAAATTTTTTGCCTCAACCTGTCCCATTCATATTTTCTGAAAAATCCCTTTGCCCAGAATTTTTCTCCTGGGAAGCTGAGAAGCCTCAGAGAAAAATGAAAACAATTTTATCTCATTTGCTTCTCCTGTGTTTTGCTCCTTTGTAATGTATTTGGAGATTTTCTACCCACAGGTGATTGTTTCATTGGGTTCTGCTGTGAGTGTTTTGACTCAGTTGCCAACTGGGGCCAAGCTGTGTCAGGACTCTGGAGACAGTCACGAGTTTCACTATTATCTTTTTAGCATTCTGTAAGCATCCTTTCTGTATTCTTTAGTATAGTATAGTATAGTATTCTTTAATATAATATAGTATTATAAAATAACAAATTAGCCTTCTGAGAACATGGAGTCAGATTCATTGTTCCTTCCTTCATTGGGGCACCTGGCAAATACAATATCAACCCTCACTGGCAGCCTCTCTCCCCGCGCCTCTTGAGTGAATGGACTGTAAAATGTGGCTGGGGTAGCCGTGTCCCTCAGAAAGAATCAGGTTTGGGATCCCCTGAGGAGCCTGAGCATACATAAGTCTATGGGACCTGATGAGATGTGTCCCAGAGTCCTGAGGAAGATGACTCTGCAATTGCCAGGCCACTCTCCTTGATACTCAAGAAGTATTGTCACTCAGAAAATGACAAAGAAAGTTCAGCTTTCCTGTACTTGCACAGCCTCTTAGACTGCTAAGGGCTGCATCTACCTCCTGAGCAAGTAATTGCTGGAAATTGCATGCTTGTGTTTCTGTGTCATGAGTATTTTCCTAGAGTTTTGTGACTACTCTCATCTGCTTTCCTGTGATTTTGAAGAGTAGCCCTCTCTTGCTAACTCCTGAAAATGACTGCTGTAAATTAACTGTCATGAGCATTTGCAGGAGGATTGTGGCGTGCTGCAAAATCAAGCTCCATGTTCCGTTTTTGAGAGGCTACACCACTGTGCATTCATCAAATTCTCCACAGACTGGAAAATAACCTTCTATTACTCCCACAAACAAGTGTGGAAAGTTGTCTGCTTCTTTACTCCAAGGACCGCCCCCCTTCGCCCTGCTTTGCTGTCACAATTGCTCTGTGTCAGTCCTTGAGGTCTGCATTGTGAGGCCTTCCTTTCTGCATCAGTGGCATGTCATTGCTGTTACTGAAGTTCAGTTCAGGGTAAAGGCCATGTAGTCAATGCTGCCATTCATTTGGAAGAAACTGAATGTTGGCATTTTCTGTGCTTGGTACTGCCAAGTGCCACGCTCCCTGATCCTGATTAGCCAAGCATTTGAACCTACACATAAAGCTCTCTATCAGTGCTCACATTGATTTCAGTGGAGCCAATGACACATTTGAGTTTTCAAAAGAAGCTGAAATTATTAGGTTGGGAGTGAGAGTACTCTCTTACTGGAGAGTTAATGAATAGGTAAAATTAATCCTTTTACAAAAAGCAACCAAGCCCCACCACCAGTTAAAAAGGGAGTTCGTGATCTTTGCTATCGTACCTGTGGTGAATCAGACAAAAGTGGGAGCAAGTGCACCACACACACACAGCAGAGTCAAATTTACACTGACATAATCATCCCGATTGGAAATTATAAGAAGTTTTCTTTGAAACCACTATTTTTGTAGAAGAAACCTTAGTCTACATGCAATTAAGTTTTAAAACCTGGCAGCCATTTAAGCCTCAGCTGGTAATTTGAGGTCTTCATGTGAATGTATTTTCCTATGTCAATGTGAATTTATTTCTGAAAAAAAAATAAAAAAAAGAGAAAAGATTACTATTATAAGAAGGATCTGTTTTCTATGGGGTTTCTCTTGAAGTACAGACAAAAACAGGGCTGAAATCTAAACTGAAATTGCCAGGCATGGATTCCAAATTGTAGGTTTCTTTGTAAGTAAAATGATCCAAGTTCAGGCTAGCCTAAAAACATAGATTCTTTATCTGATTAGGATATTATCAATTACATCAATGAAAACCAAATGTGAAAGAAGCATTTGACTTCTGATGGAGTCTCAGTGATTTCCCTCTATCTTCCTTTGAAAAAACATGTGTACCTTGGGCAGGCATATGCTAGCAAATAAATGCCTTCTGTGCTAACTTGGGTGAGCTAACTGGATTAATGCATGAAAGTGGATGCTACGGACTCCCTTGTAACATAGTGGCAGATTAAGTATTTGGCATGCACATTAGGTGCCTATTTTTAAATATTTGTTCCAGTGTTTATTTTTCTTTCAAATACTGCTGCAGTAACAAGTTACTTGTACTTTACCAGTGATTTTGTATCTTTCCCCAGTAGACTAAAACCAGACAGCAGATATAAAGAGAAATCATGATAAGAGGCAAAAAAAATTCCATTCCCTAAAAAGGGAAAGAGAATGCAGCTTTTCTGTATTTGCACAACCCCTTACACTGCTTAGGGCTGCAGCTATCTCCTAGCAATCATTTATCTTACATCAGTTAAACAAAATGTGCAGTACAAATGTGTTGCTGTGTCTGTGGGTGAGAAAGGGAGCAGATGCAGGGGGATGCTATAACATGCAATTCCCAAAGGATCGGATGTTATCAGAGTGACTGTCTGCTCCTGGCATCTTCCCTAGGGGGGGGCGGTCTATGGGAGAGGACTTTGGGAACCTCATTAAGCAGATCTATACATGTGCTTTCCCTTGATGGGGTAGTGACCCTCCATGCAGATGATTTTTTTCCTTTGGAGAGAATACTTTTAAAAAAGCAACAAGGGAGCTTCTGGGAAGAAACCCAAGGGTGTCTTGGTAGAGTGGGAGGGTTCAGGCAGGATTTGGGAGAGGATTTTTGTGCCTCAAAGGCAAGCAATGTGTTTTCAGTGTGGCTGCTGACGTTTCTGAGTTATCCAAGTATTTACATATGCATGGAAACTGACAAGCTCTGTGGTCCAATGAGATGAGATTAAAGAAAAAGTATATTCCCTGGAAAGTGTGATGTGCTGCTGGGTAAAGGGCTAATTGGATACAGGCCCTGGCAGCTCTTTTTAACTCATACTTGCAGCTTGGGTGAGGAGAATTAGTATGAGAAATGGAATTTCTCTAATGTACATTGACATTAGGTTAGAAGGGTCGTTTTCCTGATAATCTGTAGGATAACATTTCAGATGTGGGTGTCCTAGTTTGTCTTACTGTTTTGTTTTGTGTTTTTAAAATTTATTTTTAAATTTTCATTTTTTGTAACACATGTTTCTGGCATTGCATTTCAGGTTTCTGTGACTCCTGTAGTCCGTTTTACTCTTCTGATCTTGGCTTTGATATCTTAGTAGAGCTTCCAGGACCATGCTTGTGCTTCACTATAATTTATTTACTGTTGCCTCATTTTCCTACACATTGTTTCTTTTCCACTTTTTTTGCCTCCTCATGCACTTTTCCCTTGTCATCACACCCTTTTATTTTTATATGGAAGGCTGTTTTAGATCTTGCCCCAGAGAGTAATTTTAAAATAATCTTGGACTGCTGGCATGTTTAAATGTTGTTTTACATTTTGCAGTTTTATGAATCAGCGGACTTGAACATGTCAATTTTACTACTTAGAAGTGTCTTTCTAGTTTTATACTTTGAAACCAGAAGTGCTTTGGGAGTTTTTAGCTGCAATGTCTCATTTTATATGTTGTTTTTAAACCTACAGGAAAATAAAAAGTTTTAGTCTATAAAACAACTAAATATTCCTGCAAAATATTTGTGTGCAAATTGTCTTGTCAATCAAATTGTCTATCTACAGCTATCAGTTCCAAAGGGTACTACTTAATAATCTGCTTTACACTGATAAAATATCTTGCCTCAAAATTTTCAATAATTTAAAAATTGTTTTTAAAAATGTTGGGAGATACGTGAAGTAGCATTTGTGTGAGTACAGCAGGATATCAAAAGGTTAAGTGACTTACCAGAGGAGTGGTGGTCTCAGCCTCCTGACCTAGTCCCAGAACTACCATTCCTTCCTAAATAAGTACTTTCTCCAGGGATGCAAAGCAAGGCCTCTGACATTTATTGTTCTGGTGTGTGTCTGTTCCCAGGACATTACATTTCTGTAGATACGTCTTACGAGGGTGAGAAAGCAGTGCTCTCCAGCCCTGATCTCTACTCCGAGGAATGGAGCTGTGTCAGACTGATCTATCAGATAGCAACTACTTCAGACACCTCACCTGATCCTGCCAGGCTCAACCTGTACCTGAGGCAGGAAGGAGAAAGTTTTGATCGTTTGCTGTGGTCAGCCAAGGAGCCATCAGACAGCTGGCTCATAGCTAGCTTGGATTTAACAAACAGCACAAAGAAGTATAAGGTAAGCCCAGTTTTAGAAGATGCCACAGGCTTTCTGGTGCATATGTTGGACTGCACAAACTTCTTTTTTTAATGTATGCGGACTTATTTTGAGCCCTATTCTTGGGTTTCATGTCTAAGTCTGGCAGCACAAGTCAGCTGAGCCCTCTGTCCCTAGCACCCATGAGCAGAGCTGTGTGGAGCAGCTCATGGGGACACACGGCCAGCTGAGCCCTGCCATGAGGATGCTTCATCTCCTGATATTCCTGCGGAGCTGCTTGTGCCACGTGGCAGATACAGGAACCCCTAGGTCCTGGGTCTGCAGCTGTGCTCGCTTATTCCTGCCCTCTGCACCTTTCTGGAAGGAGTCACATGCTGACAGAAGAGTATTTCTACCCAGAAACCATCATGTTGCTTCACTCACAATAATGTCTTGCATAACCACAGCTGAGGAATATGGAATTCCATACTCTTAAATGAAATGTGGGAATTTTTTGCCTGATCTCATTGTCCTTCAGTGTGTCTTCTGTAGTTAAAGAAGAGCACTGGCTCCATCTTTAATGCATTCTGCCAAGCTCTTTCAGCAAAAGCACACCTGACTGCAAGGATGATGGTTCCCCAAGAAACATTTAATTTGTTCTCCTCTTTATCCTATTTAAATATTCAAGGTACTAATGAAATTCTAAAATTGACAGTTTGGTTTATGTTGTGCAGCTGGTACTGGAAGCCAAAATGGGACAAGATAAATCCACCAGTATAGCAGTTTTTGAAATCAAAATAACTTCTGGATATTGTGTTGGTAAGTACTCTTTGCTCAACCCTCATATTCTCTGCATAGAAGAGAATGCCTTGTTGGCAGTTCTAAAACTGGATGGAAGGTCTGGCTTAAAAAAAAAAAAGACAATGACTTTTTCTTAACTGAAAAGTACACTGCTATATTCAGTACAGATAATTTTTAAGCTAAGAGTGCACAAACTTGTAAGTGGGGTTTTTTCACCTATCTCTGTGATATGTATATATACCTATACATATATATGTATATATACATATATATATGTATGTGTATATATATATATATATTTATATATACATATCTATATGTGTGTGTATATATATATATATATACACACACGTACTATACACACATATTATATACAACAATATAATTCAAAATCTATTTATTTTTCAAGCAGGAGCAACTGTTACATTTTAAAAAGCTTCAAACAGTAGACATAACAGCTGCAAGATTATTTCTGCTCTCTGCCTGCTCATGGCTTCATTACAAGTGTAATCTCGAGGCTACAGTCAAAAAAATGTTCTGATATATATATATTTACAGTTACTGCCATTTCCTCATGATATTTGCTAAAAACTGCTAATGAAGTTCAAAAATTCCAGTGTCTAGGAGGCTGGGAGATCTTCACATTTCTGGAGAGCTCTGGTGGGGTCCAACCAAGTTGTCACAATTCTTTGGCTCTGTGAAGGACAAAGCAGTTGCATTACTGTTTTGAAATACTTATCCTGCTTTGCTTCTGACCATCCCTGATTTACAAGCGAAAGTTCTGCTTTGACTATTTACTGCATGGAGGTGGTATATTTAAATCTGCTTTATTTGTTTCTGAATTACAGCAGTCCTATCCTGGCAAATGGTAAAAAGACAGATTTGTCCAAAGAGGATGGAAATGAAAATTTTATCAAAAGATGATCAAAAATTTTGGATAGGTTGGCTTCTATTTATTATCAGCTCTTAAATGCTGTGTCTAGTTTTATAAATACAGGCAGGCGTTATCTGCTCTGCCATATGTGAAGTGAGGCCATTGCTTAGCAATTTGCTCTTCCTATTTCTGTAATGAAAATGTGTGCACTCAGCTGGTGGTGTCTGCAATTGCAGAATGTGACTTTGAAGAAAATCATCTTTGTGGCTATGTGAACCGCTGGAATCCTAACGTCAACTGGTTTGTTGGTGGAGGGAACATTCGGAATTCTCAGTCTATCCTGCCCAAAGACCACACACTTAACAGTGCACTGGGTAAGCAACAAATGTAGAGCAGAAATATAGTGGAAAAATCGGAGTCTGTGGTTCATGTATGACTCTCATACTGCGAGTTGTTATTATATGAGTTCTTTCCATTGTGGGGTTGGGATGGGAATTGTAAGAGTGATTTGTGGGGAAAAAACGGGATTAGAGAGAGGCTGGGGAATTTTGCAGAAGTTCACTTGTACACTTTATAAAAAGGTAGTTACACTCTTTGCTAGGATTCAAAAGTACTCAGAGATAAGAGTAAAATTTTGGATGTGAGAGCTGGAAAATTCAACTTTCTATGTATTCTAAATGTATGGGCCACAGTAAGTTTTAGATTCTTGTACTGCTGCTCTGTATATCTGGAAGCCATATCCAATGGCTATTGAGAAAGTCAAGTGGGAAAACTAAGGTATTAAAACATGCTTGCAAAATCTTGGGTGAAACTGTATAGTTTAGAAATTTTGTTTCTTTCAGTCAAATGCGATGCTGTTAGTACAGCCCCTCAGAGACATAATGCTGGGAAAAATTATTGGGATTTCTGCACTTGGTGTGAAATGCTTGTCCTAGACACCATGCCCAGGGTAGAGATTTTTACACGGCTGTGCAGAGGGTTGTAGGATAACTTTGCCTTTGCACAAAGTACCACAGCAGGTGATTGTCAGGACATCGGGCTGGTGCTGCACAGTGTGTGTCTTGGGCTGCATGATGCTTGTGGCAGTGCAAGGAATCGCATCTCATGAAAAGCAGGGTTGATCCTCTTTCCTTAACTCATGCCGCTGTGCCTTTTTCTTTACTTCACAATTGTGTGAGTTGAGTACAGAGTGTCTCTCCATCCTTGCGTCTCCCTCTGGCACTGAAATGCTGGTAAAATTTTGATGGAAGCTTAAACTCACCACAACTTCAATAGCAGACAGTGGATCAGCCTATTAAATAAGTACTGTGACAGGAAATGCTTCCAGCTGGGAGGGATGTGTTTTCTTGTAGTCATAGCATTTATATTTCATACCAAGCCCTCACTGCTGAGCATTTACTGAGAAGACTTCAAGAAGTCTAAAGTCACAGAAGATCCTTCTTTTTGCAAGAATTGGGCTGCGAAGTTGCATCATCCAGGCAGATTGTAGCTAAACTATGAGATGTGCTGAAACTGCAGGACGGAAGTGAAGCTGAGAACCTTGCAGGCAAGTACTGCTGAAGTCGCTAGTCCCTGGCGGAGACCCACAGCCAAGCAAGTCCTTTCCCCTCCTTCCACCAGAGTGAAGTGAGAAGTGACATCTGAAGGTCTGAGACTTCTGTGTGCTAATTAATGTAGTGGTGCCCACTCAAACTGAACGGCAGTTTGCAGTGTTCATGCTGAAGTACCGCTCCAGTCTGACGCTTCTGTCTTCTCCAGGCTTTCTACTTGTGAAGAGCCTTTTGTGGTTCATCAAATACTTTTGATGCTGTGCTTCTGGGAGTGCAGAAGAAGAAAAACTACAATGCACAGCATGTTTGTGAACATGGATGTGTCCTGTTTAAATTGAGATAGCACTCCCAAAATCAAAGTATTAGAAGCTGTACCCTTAGAAAATCCTGTACATCATATTTGGCTCATATTCATGATGGGAAGATACTTTCCTCAAATGTAATGCATTTTTCTGTTCATTAACATCTCCCAAAAATCTTCTTTAAGGATTTTAAAAAACTCCAAAAAACTCCAGTCCATGCAGTAAAAATAAGACATTTATAAACCGAATCTTAGATACACTGAGCAGATATGTAAGGTCTAAAAGCTATTTGACAATAATATATTAATAATATATTAAATTAACTGCTTTGTAAAAGATGAAAAAACACATGACTTATAATCTTGTTCATTTACTTGGATTGCTTCAGTAAAAGTTGCACTTAAGAGAGACTAAATACTACAACAAGCTGTTGGGGCAGGGAGTTTACACAGTTGTTGCACATTTTTCCATTTATGAATGGCTCCCAAAGTTTAGAGTTTACTATGTTTTAAATATAGATCTATTATTTCTAATAATAGTGAAGACTTAAGAAAAGAAAGAGCTGAGACTGGCTATTTTGCCAGTGGTATCTTAGCCAAATAATTTTCGGTTGCACATAGGAGAAAAAGAGAGGAAAAAAAAAACTTCTAGAATTACTAAAATTTTCTAGGAAGCAACCATTTTTGCTCATAGATATATATGTCTAGTCCTTGTTCATCTGCTGATACTTCTTGTATTTGGTGCTCTTTAAAGAGTGTCCTTATACCAAATGTTTTTCTGCTTCTAGGTCACTACATGTATGTGGACTCTGTTTATGTCAAACATTTTCAGGAAGTGGCTCAGCTAATCTCACCAAAGACCACAGCCCCAATATCTGGCTGCTTATCTTTTTATTATCAACTTAAGCAGGAAAGCAGCATTGTTTTTACTGTTTACCTAAGAGATATGAGTGGCTTTTATGAAGAGATCTGGAAAACAGACAGTGCACTGAATGCAGACTGGGCACTGGCAGAAGTCGACTTCAATGCGCCGTATCCCATGGAGGTAAAGCAATCCTTCCTGCACAGTCCAGCTGTGACTTCAGGTTGCCTCAGGTCAAGCCAGAAACATAGCAGGGATCATGCAGTATCTGAAAGATAGCTGTAAAGATGTTGGTGATCTGTGATTTCCTTTACCCTTTGCATAAAGGTCAAGAAGGGATCACTTTCCACATTCATACTCGATTTTGAAGCCAGGTGATTTAGTGCTTGATCAGAGTATCTTGGGAGGTTGTAGAGTCTCACTGATGGGAAGTTTTTTAGTTGCTGAATAATATCAAGGTTCTTTCAGTTCAGATCATAGAGTTCTGTGACTCTATGATCCATTTTTGAGGATGCTGAGTATTGTAAAATAATGCATAAGAAAAATACTGCAGAAGAAAAAAAAATGAAAAATATTCAAGGTCTATTCTCCACCTTATTTATATCCTTCAGTTCACAAGAGAAAGTCCAAACTTGGGTCCTAAGAGTACAGTAGTCCTTAAATGTGAAACCTCTTGATGGTTATTATAATGACTGTCAAGAATATGAGAAAAAATTGGATATTTTATTCCCTAGTGTTTTCTAAAAAATGCCCCAAACCCAGAAGATTGAAATAAGCAGTGTATGTATATTATATTCATACATATAGACTTACATGTGTATGTTACACGTATATATGTAATTTTTATATATATACACACACATACTCTCTCTATACAGGTATACTTCTAATACATGGGTTACAGATAAATTCTACTTGCTTTAATTCTACCTAACTTGTTTGCTAATTCACCATAAACCTGTAGACTTCCAGAAATTATTAGGGGTGAAGCTAATTTTCATGAGATGTTACAAAGGCCTCTTGCACTCTATAAAGTCAGTGATAATCCATTTAAATCACCAGACTTCATGGGAATCTCAGAAGGCTTCATAATATAGAATGGTAAGTGAATTACTGATTCACTTAATAGAATCTAAATTCACGCTTAAAAAGGGGAAAATCAGTCCTAGCACTATCAATGGAAATTAATTAATGTTCACTTAGAGCTTGGCAATACTGTTATTAAGTTTGTGAAAATATTCTCTCATTTCCTGGTGGCATTCCATCCATATGGGAATAAATAGCAAAACACAGGATGTTGTACCACTGGGTAAATGCACAGGGGAATCTTGTGTTCAGCAGGGTATGCAACTTCAGCTCTCAGTACAAAAAAAAAAAAAAAAAAAAAAATTTAAGAATATTAAAAAAAATTTTAAAAATATTGTCCAAGAGGGAGCTGCAGATAATGGAAAGTATGGAGAAGTTATATCAATGAAATAACAGTTTTCAGCCCTTACAAAAGAAGATGGGAGTAGAATATGTTAGAGGTTCTTAAGAGTCATGAAGGACACAGAAAAGATTAACTGTTTCCCATTTCTCTAAATTTACATTGCTGTTCCAAATTCTTAATTACCATGTAACAGTTTTAAAATAAAATGAACAGAGGGTCTTTTCATATATGATTCAACGACAGAACTCACTTCCACAACATACAGTAGCTACCATTATTAAGATCAGTTAAAAAACTGATCAGAAAAATTAATGGAAAGGAAGAATCCATCAGGAATATAACATAAGGGAAGAAGAACTTAAAGCCTGTAATTGTCTTCAGTTTTTTCTGTAGGTGCTCTCTGCTGGAAAAAAGACACTGGGCTAGACAGGCCTTTAATCTGCTCAAAGAATTTCTATGTAATTTAATACAGTAATTATTTCAGAGATCATTTTATAGAAATAATATTAAAACTTAACACATAAGTTCTTTGGTTGCTTCAAGAGGCTCTTCCTCTTTGTTTCATCTAGCTAAAGGAGATTGCTCAGGATTCTTTCACTAGCCCTCCCAGGCATTGCTGTCACTGAAAAGAATCTCACTCTGAAAGCATTTGTCCTTATTTCCTTGCTTTGTCCCTGGGGTTGGCTCTCAAAGTTTTCCTGTGTCTCAGACCTTTGATACTTAAGAGAAATTTTAAGACACTTCCTCAAGAGTTATAGATGGTCCTCCACTTACTTGAGGAAATTATTTCCCTTGGGAATGACTAAATACAATACATTGTTTGATCTTTGTGCTAAACAAAGCACAGCAATAGCTTTTCTGGTTCTTAAATAAATTCTGTACAGGAAATCTTCCCTGACAGCTAATGCCAAGTCACAGGTTTCAATGTCTGAGGATATTTACAGAAAACTGTAACATTTGATACATTAATAGCAGAGTAATGAACACAGGGGGTTTTTAGCTCTTGATCCAGACAGATTCTAGATAAAACTGGAGCTCTAATCAGTATGGACTGATGATTGTGAATAGTGGTTTTGTATAATGCAGTGGCAGAAGCCTTACTGCATCTTAAAAGTGGTGCTTCATAAAGCAGAAGAGCTGTATTCCTTTTGGTGTTTCCTTGACCTCGAGTGAGCAATGATCTAGTGCCAAGGTCAGGCTCTGAATTATATCCCTAATAAATGATATAATTTTGTTAGTCTCCACACTTTCAGCACTGTATGAGATGTGCTGGAGTCTGTCTGGGGCATTCAGTCAGAATTCTGTATTTGAAAGATATGTACAAAAATTATTGTTGAGTATATGTCGGACAAATAACAACTTATTATAATTTCTAGGTAATATTTGAAGTTGCTTTCAATAGCGCCAAGGGAGGTTATGTTGCCCTTGATGACATTTCTTTCTCTCCGGTTTACTGCAGCAATCAGACAGGTAAGGTGAGCTCTTGCTGCTGTTTATCTCCCTTGTTTTCTCCCTCTGCCTTCCCCTCAGATCTGTCTATCAGTGTTTGCAATTTTGGTGCTACCTTCTCAACTGACCAGTGCCACTGGGCTCCTCTTCCTTCAGAAGACATAACAGCAGATAACACCTGTGCCATTCATTTTTTTTCAGAAGCCAATTCTTAATGCTTCCTTTCCAAAGACCTTGCCTCAGGGTTCTGCAGCTGGAGTGCTGGACTGAATGCTGTATTTGCATCACTACGGGTTTTGAGAAATTACCACTTGCAGGCTTGTCACAGAAAGAGAAGGAGGATTTTCCCAGGTGTGATGGTATGAGGAAGAAAATGCCCTGGGCTTTTCATTAATGCCAGTGTAGGCATTCTTCGTGCCACATGCCCTGAGGTGTTCTTCAGAGCCAAAACATGAGCCTTGCCTCCCTGTCTTCACTCTTCCAGGAGGTATTACTCATCTCAGGCAGAGCCTGTCTGTCAGGTATTTGTTAGGTTTTCACAACAACAGACACCACCTGAATCCCGGTGACCTCTGATGTAGAGGCACTTGGGACAAAGGACATTGTCATTTGGGAATGCAGCCTCTTAAGTAGCTGGTTGCTGGGGTTTTACTCTGGCACTAAACACTAGTCAGAAGTAGATTAGTGGTTTCCCAACTATGCCATCTATTCCTTTGGTCAGAAGTTTGAGTTTTTAGGCAAGTTCTTTAAAGTGATCTATGAAAAAGAGGCTGTTTTTTCCCCTTTTTATCTCAGAGTATTTGCTAGCTCTGCCTCCACTGCTGGAGTATCACGGCTGAAGGAGGTAGATTCCAGATACTTTAATCATTAATAATCCACATCTCCTGGCTGAGTAAATCCATTGTTTTATTATCTCCTCAATAACTTTTTGATATTTGCTTTATTTTGCAACAAAAATCCTAAGTTATGCTTGCAATTTTCATGGGGTTGGAGCTGCTTATCTGTTATTTCCATTTTAGTTTTCAGACAACTTATATGTGTTGAGAAATGGGATAAATTTTATAGCATTTTTTGCCCCAATGGTTGAAGTTCAGATCTAATCTAAATGGATCAGAATGTGTTCTGAATATGATAGGTTCATCTAGAACTACACCTACTAACTTTGATTTTGAAGGTTGGTTTTGTGGTTGCTTTGGGCTTTTTGTTTGAGAAATTAAAGTAAATTATTTGCTTTATACTTCGTTACATACAACATATACAACATACACTGTTTGATCCTTTGGACTTATCAGTTATTGTCATCTTCAATTCTTCTGAGTAGAGATGTCTAAAAGCAAGAGCTCTCCATTCTCCTTGTATTTGGCCATAGCAATATATATAACAGCACTAAGTTTTTTCTTTATTTTTTTCTGAAAGTTTTGTTCAACGAAAGTCTTGATGTTAGCCAAATGGAGGAAAAGGTACCAGAGTACTAAACTTGCTCGGCAAAGGATGAGTCAGAATATGGGTTTAATGCCACATGGGAGTGCTACACCTGCCTTTTCTCTAACTAGGAAAGCAGAGGTGAGAGGCCATGGCTGCAGGAAGAGTTAAGACACATACGAGGAGTTAGATTTGGCCTATCTGAGACTGAGAAGACCTCAGACATCACTCCAAAGCCACAATTTTTGTTCTACTAAAGCTGATTGCCTGTGTACCTGCCACTGGTGAAAAAGCTCTCTTCATCTCCCTGAAGAAAGGTCATATGTGCTGCTGTAGAGTGATGTACACAATGTCCTGTGTCTGGGCTCCTGGCAAAACCAAAATTTGCACGATAGCTTTGGGTTGTGCCTGTCCTTCCCCAAGCACCTTCTATAAGAGACTGGTGAGGCCTTTGAAGAAATAGAAATGTTTTACTTCCTAGCATGGCCCATACAGCAGGGTCACTTTTTTCAGGCTGAGGCAAGTTCTGACCCATGAATTCCATACTGCCGGTCAAGAGAGAGCCATCATCAGGGCTGGGTGGGTCTTAGCTTTGCTTTTAATCAACTTTACTATAAAGTAAAGTGGTTTAGCTTTCTTCACTGCAGTGTTAGCACTGTGTGAGGCAAGCTCCAGAGGAAAGTAGCCATGAGGTGGTACAGGAACTAAAAACTATTTTGCTTATGTACTTGCAGCATGCATAAGCACACATGTTACACATAACTATAAAAGGATTTTTAAGAAGTGCTCTTAAAAAAAAAACCTAAATATTGATGTTCAGTGCATGCAGAGGCACATGGACACACTAATTTTGTCCTAATAATCTTTTGAATGAAGGAGCAGATGAAAACAAATGGTCTGAATGCCTTTGTGAATTATCTATCCTGAAGGAAGAAACTGGTCTTAATATCTGGAGCTCATTTGTGTTTTAGGGGGGCTACAAAGCAGGGTTTCTCCTGGCTCCCAGAAAAAATACAAGAATATAAGACCAACTTGCAATAGAAATTTGACAGTTTGATTTAATCATGGCTGTGCACTATATATGTGTAACATCTTTGTATATGCTTATCTTCGGTAAAAAAAAGCAAGACGAACCAGAGTATGCTTCAGCATCCTTCTGCATCAAACCTATGATTATCACACTGTACTCATCCTAACAGAACATATGCATCTTTCTTTTAGGAGCTCCTTTCAATCCTGCCAATGCCGGCTGCAATTTTGAGGAAGATCTGTGTAATTTTTACCAAGATCACAAAGATGGCCCAGGATGGAGCAGAGTGAAAGTGAAGCGCAATGTGTATAGAGCAGGAGATCACACTACTGGATTCGGTGAATCAAAACTGCTTTTTCCTAGAAGACTCAAACTGTATATAAATGTTGTATAAAAGGTTAAGGTTAATCTATTGTATTGTTGTTCACTCTGTTAAGTAATTTCACTGGCACAATGGTTAGCTTTCCTCACTGCAACTCTCTGCCATTAGAAATCACCGCTCACACTTTGGTCCTGTCTGGGACTCTGGCTGTGCATCCCCATGCGTAGAGTAGGATGGTCACCTACTGAATAGTCAGGCAGGGCCATAAATCAGAGTATATCTTCACTATACTGCTCTGTAGTTGCTGGAGAGATGAATAAAAAAAAAATATGGAAGTAAATGTAGTAATAGGTTAATGCATTGTTTTTAGAGAGGAAAAGTGGCCTTTTAGCTCTTCTAGGCTTAGGATAGTTGGCTTTTTAAAGAGAAAACATAAATATTGTGTAGTGAAACCACATGGTGAAAAGACTGTTAATAAGTTCTGAAATTCAGACCTCTCTTTGTGTAGAGTATTCATGGTTATCAATAATGTGCACTAAGGTCTCAGTTCTTTATACTTGCTGCAGGGAATAATAGGCCTTGTGCCCCACACTCCTTTTTTTTTGTCTCACAGTGGTAACCCTGAAAAGGCTAGTTTTCCAGTGAGGCCAGCAAGCCAGGGAATTTTTCAGGATAAATTTGATAAGTGCTTATTTCTGGTAACGTAGCCATGTGCCAGTTTAGCTAGAAGCAGACAGGATGCTTTTGGAAAAAAATGGTTATTTCCTGTCAGAGTGTGATAATCTATTTCTTGCCAGTTGGAACTGTTTTTATAACCCACGTCTGATGCAATAACAGAAGCTGCTTTAATAGCAAATCAGCTGTGCTAATACCGTATAAAATACAATAATTATGCTGTCTTGCAGGCTATTATTTGTTGGCAAATACAAAGTTTACATCACAGCCTGGGTACATTGGACGTCTGTATGGCCCGACCCTGCCAGGAAACTTGCAGTTTTGTCTGCGTTTTTATTATGCCTTATATGGGTTTTTTAAGATGAGTGGCACTCTTGCAGTTTATATCTTTGAGGAGAATCATGTTGTTCAAGAGAAAATCTGGTCTGTCTTGGACTCTCCAAAGGGAGTTTGGACTCAAGCTGAAATCTCCTTCAAAAAGCCTATGCCTTGCAAGGTAAGAGCCAACTCCTCAAATTTTCCAAATTCTGAGAGGAGATTTTCCTTGCCTTCTCAGAGTTCTTTGTTATAGGATTAATCCTAAGTGAGCTATACCTGCAAATTGAATTAGCTGGAGATTTCACCAGAGGAGCTCTAACAAAAGCCATTTGAGTCTTGGTCTCTCAGCATGCTCCACATGCTCTCATTTTTGTCTCCTTATTTCCTATGTGAGTCATATCATCGTCACACTCAATTGCAGATTTTTATTAAGCTAAAAAATACTGGTAAGTTCTGGTAAAAATGGGGAACTAATCCTCTTTCACTAAACTCAACTGCTGGGTTACAATATGAAGCTAGAAGTCAGTGTAAATGAGAGCAATGGATGAGAAGAATTAGCAGTGTCTCGTTGGAGAGGTCATTATGTTATCTCAGAAAATTAATAACACATTGGTACTTAACATCACCTCCTGAGTAAGTCCTTAAGCCATTGTAACTCCTCATCTCCACTCTTTTTTCAAAGACTAACTTTTACACAGATTTCTATAAGTGTTACTTCTATATTTATCCTGATTTCTGTAACAGATTTTCACTGTCAGTGAGTTATCTACAGAGAACCAGATGGATCACTACATGTTGACCAGAGGGTGATAATATGTTGAACATACGAATGGTAGCTTGTCTTGCAACTCTTAAATATTTCTAAATTAAAGACAAACATCTTAAATATTTTCTCCACTACAAATTAGTTTCTGAAATAACAATAATTACTGACGATAAAAGGTCACCAAAAACCAGCTGCCTAACTGTTTTGAGAGGCAAATTTACATTTAAAATTTCAGTCCTAGTTGCTGGGTAGTGTTTTCTGTCAGATATCTGATACCTTAAAGTTTCAATGGGTTTTTTATGTACTTTATCCATAACACATAACAGAATTTGTAATTTCCTTTCAAGTGTTAGAGAATAAAAAAAGAATTTCATAGTACCCAGCAACTGCATACTAGAAAAGTTTCTCATATTATCATTCCAAGATACTTGCAGAAAAGTTAAAATGACAAGCTTATAATTTACTTCTGTCATCTTCTGTTTAGGTATTTCTTTATTACTTCTGGAAGAGTTTAGTAGCTGATGTAGCATAATCAACTGCATGAGTAGTGATGACATCTGAGCACAACTGTTGGAACTGGTTGACAACCTTGGAGGTGGCAGGTTTATAGCATCAGACATTTACATGGAAAATCTTTTCCAGCATGAATTTGTGAAGAACAATTTTTGTTTTCCTAGAAGTCAGGATATGTAAAACAGTTGTGAAGAAGCTTGCCTCGCTGCTTCTGAGTCTGAAGGTGTGTAGGAGGGGGAGAAAAATTATGCTTTGCAGCATGGTTTATTGGCCTCTGTCAATTCTCAAAAACCTTCTCTGGGTGCTTCAGGTCTTGTAAAAGTCTTCCTTCTCATGGAAACAAGTGGCAAAATGTTTCTGTTGAGGAGTGATTCCTTAAATATCACAAAATATTGGGAGATTTATTGGGCTTTACATAAGTCAGCATGTGTTCAGCAAACCATAATTCAGGCACCCCTTAGCTAAATAACTATGTATTTGAAAAGGGGGTTCAGTTTATAAGGTTTTCCTTAGATAAACAGAAGAAAATGGGTGAAGTTCTGAGCAATATTAAATGGAAAAGTACATCAAGATACAGATGGGAAGGTAGCATAAAAAAGACAAATATTGCCAAAGTTTAACCATGATTGCTTAAGGCAGAGGGTGAAAACCTGGTGTAGTTACAGGCTGTCTGCTCATAATATTTAGAAGTAAACTCAAATGAAGTTGCACAGTGAACACAGTGATTCTGGCTTTTCCTTGTTCACGTCCAGCTTTTCAACCTTAATACTTTTAAAAGTCTTCTTGTGCTTTATTTTGTTTGTTTCTTCTTCCAAGGCAACAGAAGGAAATGAAGTATTACTGTGTAACTGTGTAAACACTCAGGTTAGTTACCTGTGAAGATGCATCTGCCTAGTAGTAAAATAGCTGGCAAAAACCACTCATTTCTTGTAGGGCAGCTGTGGAGGTGCACCAGAGCATGTTTTGGCTGGTAGAAAGAAGTGGTGGGAACCAGCAAGTAAAGGATTACCCTTCTGGCTCTGGAGGGAGACGGTGCTGAGAGACATGACAGAAGCTTGACCTCTCTTGTCCTGTCTCCTGCAGCCTGTCCTTGTGCCTCTTGCCTCCTCACTGAGGCATCTTGATTTTAACCTGTCCCATAGGCAGTGAGCCACCCCTCTGCCCCCCACCCCAGTCTTCATCTTACTCTCAGCTCTAGACAATCTAATTTTTTTCCCTGTAATATTATTCATGTTCCATTCTGTTTGCCCTGCTTGTCCCATTTCTTACAAATTTTAGTTTCTCAAAAACTAATAACTTGACAGAAAAGATAGCACTGGCATAAAGATCAGACTCTTGACACTTTTCTGCTTCTACTCCAAAGCCTTGGAGTGCTCAAGCTTTTCACGGAATTTTTTTGTTTAAGAGGGGCAAAATAAACCCATTTTCCTAGCCTTGTTCTCGGAAATGATGGAACTGTTTTGGATTAAATCTTCCAAAACAAGGCTGTAGCAAGGACCTAGCATGGAAAATCTGAGCTGAGATCATTGTGTCTTGGCAATATTATAGACAAGTGAAAAACAGTCTTTCAGTGGAGAGAGGTGGTCTCAAAATAAGAGAGGGCTGCCACCTTTCCTCTAATACAGACATAGTGACTGATGTGCCTATGTTATTGTTCTCCGAGATGCATCATATGTAGACTTGGATGGTGAGAAGTTGTAGGCATGCACAGTAGTTTGGGTGGGCATCTTCTTGGTTACCAGGAGCCACTTTTGGATTGGGTCAGCCCATGTGGAAAGAGTAAACAGTTTCCTGGCACTTCTTAACAGCTGGTCAAGTCAGCAACAATGTGTCCTGAAGGTCAAAATTATTTTTTCAGCCAGAAAACAATTGCTATAAAATAACCAATTACTCACGTCCTTCATCTTTTTGCTACTATGAATACTACTCCCAAAGCTTTGAAAAATATATAAAACCCATCTAATACATTTTAGTTTTGATAGCATATTTGTTTGCATCAGGACAATAAAAAGATGCAGATTTTCGTTTCTTGGTTTCTGTAATGGTTTTTGAAAGTTCTTTTTGAATTAGCTAACTGCAGTCTGGCACAAGTTGATGGCTTGAGTTCTGTGAGCAGGAAATGTGAAGCTGTCCAGCTGGCTTTAATATAACATTTTGAAAAGAAAATGTTTTGAAGGCTAGGCAGGTATGATCCAGCTAAGCAAGTCATAAATGTCTATACCTACATACATATATGTGTGTTTGTGTGCATATATATTTATATTTATATATGTTTGTGTGTGTTTGTGTGTGTGTGTGCATATACTGTAAATACACATGCTGATAATGCTAGTGAGAAGGCAGAGAATTTAAAATCCTAATTTCCTAATTTGTACTTGCAGCACTGTCTCTTCTAGTTGGTGTGAGTATCTATGATTGTATATACATACAGTGTATATTGATTTATACTGTACCCAGAGAATCAGTGTGAGAAGAAAGAAATGCAAAAAAAATTTCTAATGTTTTTTGAGATCACTTAAATCTTTCATGGTTTATTGTATAAGCCTCTGGAAGGGCAGCATGAAAACCTGAATCTGAATTATATAGATTATTTTCAGTTGATTGAATATATTGAAATTGACCGTCCATGCCAATACATGTCAGGAAAATGTAGGAGCTAACTGAAAGAAAATTTCACATATCATTTGCATCCTTGAGAAGCTTGCATGAACTATGAAGCAAGAATCTACATTTTAATAATGTGAGAGTGTGTGTGTGTGTGTGTGTGTGTATGTGGGTAAACACCAGCATGGAAAAATATTTATCTTATGCAACTTCACAACCAAGTCCAAATTTCCAGATTAAAATGAAGGTTTGAGTTCAGTTGGGTCTGCTTTTATCAATTCTGCTCATTTTTGCTAGATTTGGGTTACCATTCAGAAGCTCAGGTTTTTGAAAGCAAACATGTTGTGTTTTTTATCCATCATGCAAGCTTTTGCAACATTACCTAGTAAAATAGTGCTTGAACCTCCCAAGGAGTTCAAAATCAAATCCTCAGAGAGGTAATTGGCATAGCAGTCTATCCTACTATCCTATCTAGCTGTGGCTGAATTTTTGGTTTCTCATTCCTTAAGTATTCTTTTATTCCTCTTTGATGTTTTTTTCCTCATTCTCTTTGCTTGAGTTCATCAGTTTGCTTTCTCTTATCCTTCATAACTAATTTAGTTGCAATTGTGAGAAAGGAAAATCAAGTGACTCTGTGTTGCACTTGAATATTTACATATTTTAAAACAAAGAAAAGAGAAGACTTTCTCAGAACAATACTGAGAAACTTTGCTGCAAAATGCTGTGGATGCCAATAGTATACATGCATTTAAAAAAAGATTTTAAAAAATCATGGAAAATAGACCTCACAGTGACTGTAACCACAGTGGTCCAGTTGTGACCTCCACTTCAGCAAGATCTTCTGCTTTTTTTGGGTTGGACATATTTAGTGCTGGTTTGGTTCTTGTACTGTTTTCCCTAAATATCTATTATCACCCTGCTGCCTTTCTAGTACTTGATCTGAGTGTCTTTGGACCTTTCTTCTCACATCATCACTGTGGTGATGCTCAATTTTAAATTACTCTAGCATTTATTTCTCTTTGCTGGCAAGAAATTTGTGTTTCCTGCTTGTCCACCAAAGTAATAGGTAAATGACTAAACTAATTATGGATAAACAATGAAAACCTAGATCCCTGTGATCAAGTCAGTAGTGTGAAAAACACAGTTCTCCAGTCCGGCGCCAAGTGAAGGAAGGCAGACATTCTCCTGCTCCTCCTCCTGCTCCTGCTCCTCCTGCTCCTCCTGCTACTCCTCCTCCTCCTCCTCCTCTACACTTGTGTCAAATAAAAAGTTTTTTGGTACTGTTCCAACAAAACCTTTATCAGTCTTCCCACAATATGCACCCTAAAGAGGCTGGGATGAGCTGCAATTTTATAGAGCAGTCCTTCTGTCATTCCTTTCCTTACCTTTTAAAATAAACTTCTTGAAGAACAGTCACTAGAAATGCCTAAAATAAGAATGGTAGAGTTTGGAAACAGTAGGATAGTGCTGCAATGTGGGAACCTCAGTTCCTGTGGTGCTTGATTACGGAAACAGCATACTGGAAACTGAAAAAGTTCCTCAGGTTAGGAAGCAGTGCCTAAATGGCTTGCATCTTCACAGCTGCTAAGCAAGGTGATATGTTGCATGAAATATTACACATCTCCTTTTGGTATCGCCAATCCTTAATGGACAGGAAACTGTTTGTTTGGAGTGAGGATAGAGCCCTTACAGTAGATTTGTGGAAATCTGGGAGGGTGGTGGGGGACAGATGAGAATATTAGTGTCTTGTATATATTTGTGTGCAGGCAGTGTTCTCTGCTATGCTGTGCAATCCAGCAAGAGGAGATGTAGGATAAACAGCCTGTGGCAGACATTTTTTGTTAGCTTTATGTTTCTTTTTCATTGTTTGTTTCTGCCCTTGGACAGGAAAGGTTTTCAAAAATACTTGTTCAACTGTCACAAGCTTATTATCAATGTTATCTAATTATTTATGTAGAAGCTTTCACATAATATTAATTTTCCCTTAGAAGCTTATTGTATTCACATGGCAAGAAACTGAACTTGCCTGGTGAGTTCCATTTAAATCAATTTGTTTTAAATGACAGAAGATTACAAATGTTCTAATTTTGGCTTAATAGCTTACTTGAATTCTTGATAAATGATTTTCTGACTGTTTAGGCCAAAGAAATACAAGCCGCTTAAAATCTAGTTTTATTTAAGTTAGCTATGAGAAACTTGGTCTACACTTGAAACATCTGTATTGAAAAGCCCTGAGACAGTCAGAATGGTTTTCCCATCCCCTGTGTGGTCAGTCCCTGGCTTACATGCTTATTTGTAATCTCTTTATTTGCATTAATCACTGAAAAGTCAGGCTCCCTGTCTTTTGTGAAAACATCTTGACTGCTTCTTCCTGTCAGGTCACACTTCTGTTTCTAGTGTTCAAATTATTTTTTGATTCTGTAATACTGAGTTTTGTGTCAATGTGAGGAAGTTACAACAGTAGCTTCTCAGAAAAAAAAAACACCTCAGCCTCCACTATAACTGTCCTTCTTCTTTAGGAAATTGAACTTTAAATGTGTCTAAGTGACAGACCGAGTTTTGTGTCTACACAGACTTACAGTGTGTCATTTAAACCTAGGAATATTCATTAGGATGGAAAAGATAAACTACCTTGCTGCAAAGGCATAGCTTACTCTTAAGTTACCAGATTGGGCTGTTTTCGTGTTTTTCTTCTGTTTGGCAGATCTGGCTCTCTAATTGAGTAAGATGTACATGTTCTGGGATAAACAAGGAGGAAAGAAAACACACAGAACATATAGGGATCCAAGGAACATACAGGGATCTCCTTTTCTCCTGTTCTCAGTCCAGCTTCCACAAAACCTCCTATAGTAAGCTTCCCCATTATCCCTCCTTACACTGAAAGTACCTTACTGCATGTCCTCCTATTTCTTCTCCTCTAAAAGCAAATTAACTTTATATGCATGTGAGTTTTAACTCCTTGTAGAGTCGCTGAGTGCTAAGGATGAGAAATCCCTTCTATCTCACCCAGTATCTGCTGCACAACCCAATATGGTGTTTTGGCAGAAGCTTGCTTGACCAGCTGTTTTCATCTGGCATTGCTCATACCTCATATCATCCAGGATAAGTGCTAAGAAAGAATTATTGATATTTTGACACTGAAGGTCAGGACCATTGATTAGGCACTGCAAGATAAACAAATCAGCTTCTAAGCTGGAGCAATGATTTTGAAGGAAACTGATGCCCTAGCTGTGTCCTGTTGTTGGAACAAAAAGAGACACGAGAGATATGTTTTATTTTTCAGTAACACAGGCAACACAACTGCCTTCACTGGATAGTGTTTTTAATTTAGCGTCCAAAATAGCATATGAGTCCAGGAATCTCTGTTACCTAGCTTGAAACAATCAGTATGTTGTTCATCTGCCATGCTTTATGACAAAAAATGCTCAGCACAAAGAGTCCCCTATTGTCTTCTCCAAGGTATGAGATAAAGTCGTAAGAATGTATTTTGGAAAAATTGACCTAGCAAATATTTTAATGCAAAACAAGAACAAATGCAAAGCAACTTGAGATTAGTTCTTTTGAGACTGTAGGAAGGATTCAGAGATCTGACTCAGTGTGAAAATGAGTAGTTGAGTAAATCCAAGTTGATAGAATTTTGGTAGGTAAAGTTCAAATACTCAAATATTTTGCTTTATGACAGAAAAGGATATTTAAAACAGAAGAAGAGCAAACAAATTCAAACTGTGAATAAAAATGTTCTAGTCCATTGCCTAAAAGTAAATCAAGAATTTAACAACAAAATAAATTGAGAGGACTGTAACAATTTCAGTATATTTGCTAAAGCAAATACTGAAAACTCTGCACTTCCAAGTAGAAGCTCCCAAGTAAAAGACTTTGTAATTTCATCCCTGAAATTACAGAGGATGCTCATGGCAGTGTGTCCCTCAACACCACAAAAATCAAGTGGAAAACTAGTGAAGCTTAAGCTACAGATGGCAAAGCTGAACAAGCTTATAAGTGTCACTGAATCAGATCAGTCCTTTGGTTGTGCAAAGATTACTGGTTCAATGGCCTTTGAGAGACCACAGTTATTGCTGAAATGCTTTTTAAATGGAGGGCTTTCTCCAGGATCCAATGGGTAGTTACATACCTTGTATGGAACAAATTACTACAATCTAAGAATAAAGAACTTAGTCCTGCTCCCAATGAATCAATACTAAAGCATTGCTTAAAACATGACTCCACAATGTGAAAATGTTATTTCACAAATGAGGACTGACTTCACCCTTACATGCGTGGTCTTCTGAAGATTCAGGGATTTAGGGCTATAATATGTCTTTAGTTTATTACAAATGTTCACCAGAATGCATTTCTTAAAATTATGAAGAGTGATACTCACCCAATGTCAGTATCCTATTCTATGCTTATTTTATGCTTTTTTTCCAAGAGATGCTACTGTGTTTAAGGATTGCCCCTGTGTCCTGTTAAACCTTAAAGCTAAGATACAGTTCTACAGTGGGAAGGAAAAAAAAAAAAAAAGGTGTGAGGTTTAGGCCCATATGCTGAGCAGTTTTGCATTCTATGCAGGGGCACTCCTTAACTCCATACCAGTGCCAGTTTACAAGAGAGACAATCAAAAATAACCAGGATTGGTAGCAGTGAATGGAAGAGTTTCAAAAATTGCATCACCCTGTGCAGCATAATGAATGCATGCTTCCAAGTTTTTGGTGTAGTTACTGTTATTATGAGCAAATGAGTCAATAAATACTACACAGCAAACAAACTGGAAAATACCATGTAGGCACCACACTGAAGGTGTTACCAAGCCTACTAGAAGAGTACATACTAAATAATGCTCTAACAACTTTTGAATGCCTGTTTTTACCCACATGAAACTTGTCAGTCAGCATTTAACCTCAAATATGCAACTGAGGTGTTGTCCAGAAGATTAAACAGTTAGAAGTGACAGTAATCCTTCTGCAATCTCTAGAATAGACCTCAACACAAAGGAATTGTTTTGAAAAGCTCCTCCTAAATTATGGTCATAACCCAAATGGTCAGACAGATGGTTTGGAGTAGTTAGGCCAAGAAAACCGCCAGCAGTGTTTTCACAAAATAAATCCTAATGTGTCTTCTGTAATTCAAAGAGATCGGTGTCAATTTTGGCAGATGGGCAACTGAGAGTCTTACAGCTTCTTTACATTTTGTTTTACTATCTCATGAGTGACTTGTATTTTCCATGGCAGCATTGATGTTTACGCAAATCAATGATCTTGGATGTTTTTATTAATCTTCATGAACTCAGACGAACACTGTGAATTATGCATAACATTTCAAGTCTCCTGCTCTGCAATGTCTTGGCACTGAGTCATGTATGAATAATCCCATTTTGTGTAGTAGTTTCAGTTCATCTCTATTATTCTTTGCATTTTGCCACAGCCATTCTTGTCCATCACTCCACATTACTCTTTCAAATTTATTTTTCCATGGATAAAACCTCCTAGTTTTCAGGATAAGATAGCTGAAGATATTTGAGCTGTTCTTGTTGGGTGTTGAGCAAGAAAAAACCACAACAACCTCAGTGAGTCATGTTTTCTCACAGACAAAAAAATACTCTAGTACAATACTCTAGGGAATTACGTACAGACATACATAATTTGCCTACAAAAGTGAGAAAATATTTTCTTTGAATTGAAAACATACATTTAGTCCCCACTGGAATCAACATTTCAGTCACTGGCAGAATGTGCCAAGGCAAAGTGGATCCATTATTCCTGTTCTGTAGATTTCAAAATTGTCTGTGCATTTGGAAAAAACACTTAACATTTCAGACTCTTAACAGTGCCAGGTTTTGTACCTGAAACTTCCTTCCTGTATTGTAGGTTGTCTTTGTTAGCTGGTGTAAAAGCTTCTGGGACTGTGGACTTGTGGCACTGGATGATGTATCATTGAGCCTGGGAAGCTGCCAGGCTGCTGGTAAGACCATATGTATTTGTCATCCAACAGCTGCTATCCTTTTGGGAAGAGCTCATCATACACCTTCATTTTCCAAGCCTATCCTACAGCTGCCTTCGTCCTGTTGTGGTTTCTTGTCTTTTATTTTTTTTTTTTTTTCCAATAAGTATGGCATAAATCTTATTTTTGCAAAGTAGCAAACATTCAGCAAGGACCAGTTTTTGCTCACAGGGGTACCAGCTAACTCCTAATAAATTTCAGTGACTCCAGAGCAGCTCTATATAGGTGAATGGTCCTTTAAGGGCATTAAAGTAAACCCACAGTTCAACTGAGTGAAGAGTAGTTTTCAAATGATCTTCAAGAAGCCAGAAATGGACGCCAAAGCAGTAGTTTTCAAAACACAGCATTTTTTTTTTAGGCAAGAAATACAGTTGTGGAAGGCCAAGACACAGCCGCACCTGAGCTGCAGTTCTTTGATGAAGACAGAGAAAAGCAGTCCAAGACTCCCACTGTAGTGGAAAAACTGGACGGTTTTCAGCAAAACTTTACCCTCTGATATACACAGGCCAACCTCTCTGAACTAACCAAACTCCATCTTTTGTGGCTTTGTGAGGTTTGACAATACAAAAATTGTACCCTAATTTAAAAAAAAAAACCAAAGACATTCTCATGAGGCAGGCACAGTCTACAATCCCGTTCTTCTTTGGAATAAAGCCATGCCTTTGCAATGATCCTAATAGCTTTTTAATGACCTCTTCTGATTGGATTTTATGCATTAAGGCTAACAAAACAGAAAGAAGTCACATGTACAAAACAAGATGCCATTTTTCTAAGCTATTTCCAGCAGTTGTCTGTTTTGCCTTGCTGTAATTTCTAAGTAATTGGAAAAGGAACCAAAGGTGCAGAACTGGTATCTGGGTGTATAGTCATGCCACGGCTTGTCTCTGATGGCAGCAAAACAAATGCCTGAAAAATGCCCCAGTGATATCAGGCTTCCTCCTCTTCAAAAGGTGGAAGCAGCTCAAAATGTCTACTTCTGAATGACAAATTAAGATTACCTGACAAAAGCTTCCTGGCATGCACCTGAATTATATCACCTTTTGTATGATCTAATAGAATTGAAATAATGAAAATACACTAGTAATTGCAGCTCTGTGGTCTGTTGTAGGCTGCAGTAGAGTGTGGTGCCAAAGGAACAGAGGAGAGCTAAATGTGGCATTGATTTCAGTTCACAGAAACTCCAGTCTTTGACAAGGCTCATTTATTATGCATGTTATACATATTTATTATGCTGCTTGGGGTGCCAAAATAGTGAAGAAAATTACACTGGTAATGCTATAACAGAGCCTGTTACGGAATCATAGAAGGTTGTTAAGGTTAGAAAAGACCTCTAAGAGCATTGAATCCGACCATTAAAACCAAAAGACTTCATAAGATCATCTAGTCCAAACCACTGTTGTCAAGACTAATAAACTGTTTTAAAGAATACTAGGACTAGTGAATCCTATTCACTAAGCTAGACTAGGGCACAGATTTTCCCAAAGATGTGAAGAGAATTAAATTAAATTTTATGCGACAGTTTGAAGGCAGCTTATATAAGCTTGTGACTATCGTAAGCATTGCCAGGTAGCTGTAATTGATGTCAGCAGGTGAGAAAATGTAATACATTACTTATGTAATCTCTCCATATATCAGTCTAATGTATTTGAAGTTTTAAACTATATCCTCTCCTTACAGATTTGTTGCTGCCCACTCCTGGAGAATGCACTTTTGAAAAAGATGAGTGTGTGTTTACCCAGAAGAAGAGAGGTCGTGGGAGCTGGCACAGGAAGAGGGGTCCAACTCCCACTTCTTACACTGGGCCGAAAGGAGACCACACTACTGGGGTAGGTGAGTTAAGTTCCACATTGAAATTTCAGAACAGATATTGACAGTTAATAAAAAATATTAGTTAAATATTTTAAATGATAACTCGGAAGATAGAGAAAGCTGTTACTCTTCTATTCAGAAAAGTTACTAATCAAATGAAGTAAGCACATTCTGCAGGGAACTCATGAGTGGTTTTGAGAATATGACATTTGATCTGAATTATCTCTAGGACATGTGGATAATTTGGTTGTCATGTCGCAAAGTAGCCTTTTCCTTAGGAGATAAAAGAGGATGACTGTCCAGATTCCACAGAAGAAGCTCCTTCCAAATTCCCAGTTTATATGAATATTCCCTGAAACTGACTTTAGACCTATTTTCAGTTAATGTGGATCATTAAGTAGTCTGAGAAGTGAGACTGATACCTTGACTTGAAACTGAGAGCCTTTTAAGCCTGGCCTGTGAATGATTATTCCTTAGTTCATTTCTTAACAGCAAGCTGTGCAAGGGGTTGGGATTCTTCTGTATGAACCCCTTTGGGTTCAAACTTAAAAGAAAACATGAAGAATAAAAGAGATCCCACAAGCTCTTTATCTTGAAAATGTGCTCCACAAGCTCGCCAGTGCAAGTTCAAGTATTTAAGTAGGTAGGACCCCCATTAGCATGAGTGCACAGAAAACTGCATCACCACCAACCACAGCTTAAAGCATACCCTCAGATGTACTTGCAGCTATCTCGGAATTCCAAGGAATCAATCTCTATCCGAGTGCAATTCCTGGTGTAACAGCAGCTGTAGTGTAACAGCAGCTGTAGTGTATTGTTCCTTTGTATTCTTTTCTTGGCTATGTATTTCAACAGATATAACCAAGTGTAAAGGGCTCAGACCATGAATTAGTGAAAGGAAAATTCATGCCCCTCATTCCATCACTAAGATATCACCAGCTGGAGCAAATTGAGGTGTGTGAGAAGGCTGAGGAGCATCCCCACATCCCATCTGCTGCATAAATCAACTGTTCTGTTTTGAGATGCTCTGCCAGAAGACAATGAACTCAGATAATGCAGGAACTCTTCACGCAGTCCCAATGTTCCCTTTTTCTGGTCTGTCCCTTCACCTGCCTGTCTGTCACCACAAGTCCTGGGGGTGAGATTGCCTTCAGAGGGAGTGGGAATTCCCAAGGATCAGTGAGACAGGTGGAAGGCTGAGAGCAACAACAGCAGCCAGTGGATGCTTGAGAGCCTCTTTTGATACTCAAGAGTCCTATTTTCTGTGCAAACCCCTAGTGAAGACATCCCCTCTAAGCCAGGTTGTAGTTTGGTGGCAAGCAGCAGTCAAGAGAGAAGGTGAAAATGAAGGTTATCTACAGCTGTAGATCCCTAATTCATACAGTGTATTGGAGAATTCCCAAGCTGGTTTGTACCAAACCTAGTGCAATATAATATAATGAGTATATTGAGCATAATGAACATTCCAACACAGTATATCCTACTTTGCTAATGTTTACTTATATATCTTTTTAAGGATACTACATGTATATAGAGGCATCTAACATGGTCTATGGACAGAGAGCATACCTAGTTTCAAGATCACTAAGAGGAACATCTGGAAAACAGTGCCTGACATTTTTCTATCATATGTATGGAGCTGGGACTGGATTGTTAAGTGTTTATCTAAAAAAGGAAGGGGATGATGAAGAAATACCTTTGTGGAGGAGGACAGGGGAACAAAGTATCTCATGGCTAAGGGGACTGATAGAATATGAAAGTGATAGAAACTACCAGGTAAGAAAAACAAGCAAGAAGCAGTCAAATTGGAATACTGAAGTGAACTATGTACTAGAATCCAAGTTTTGTATTGTTAAAAAAAAAAAAAAAAAACCTAAAATGTTTAAATATAGGTGGCATTGAATGGATACCTGAAGAACATGAACTAATGTAATGTTTTACAAATGAACTTAGGGAGGGATTAAAGACATGAATAGGTTGCAAGTAGGAAAATAGTTATGAATTCAACATTTTTTAACATATATAGATGCTATTTTAAAGTATTTAAATTTAAATGCCATCGTTTTTGTCAGTAGTGGAAGGGCCTTTTCAAGATCATTTATGTAATTTCTTTTCCTTCGGTTGTCTGTAGCCCTGTCCAGATTTGACACAGCTACTGAGCTGTGATGAAATGGCAGCTGCTTGTAGGGTGGTCTTTCTAAGGGGGCACCAAGGAGAAGGGATGATGCAAAGCCAGAGGTCTGGCTAAGGAGAAGGGAAAACGAAAGGGAGAGGAAAGGAGAGGGGAAGGGAGGGCAGAGGCGGGGGTAAAGGGTATCCTTGAATAGGTTGCATGGATATTATATTTTTCAGTCCTTCCACCATTTGGATTCATGAAAATTTTACTTTACAGATTATTTTTGAGGCAATCCGCGGTGTGTCAATAAGAAGTGACACTGCTATTGATGATATTCTGTTCCAGGCAGGACCTTGTTTGGGTAAGTTTCAAGATACTTTGTAAGAGACACCTGAAATTCACAGTGCTTGTTTGTAGGTGGGTGAGTGATATTTCCCTTGAGTCTCCATTCGAATTTAATAACAGGCTGCTGGGTTAGTGCAGAACTTTTACCCTCTAATAGGATGTGAGATCATCCTCAGAATCTCAACTACTAAAGTGGCTGTAGACTTTTTAAAAACCACATGAAAGTACTATTTAAATTCAGCATGCTAATTAAATTCTGTAAGTATTCTTATGTATGACAAAAATAAAAATAATTACAGTATTTCTTCATTCTTTGTATTCCAGAAGTGGAAGAAATTCAATTCTCATCAGGCTATCCTGACAGCTTAAATGAAATTGAGTATTAAATACAGTCTGCTGAAAGGAATGAAGCATATTGAAGAATTGTATGTGAGAAACTGCACAAACTGCCTATTTAAAAATATTTTTTAAGTAAATACTGGACTGGTTTGAATACACACCAATACATAGGAAGAACTTGGAGCACTCATGTTCCTCGCCTTTTCAATGAAATTATTGACTCAGGGCTTCTTAGACCATACCTTTTTGATATTATTTCCTCTTTTGCATGAGGCATCAGTTATTACCTAAAGGCTTCCCATTTTACACAGATCATTAATTTTTAATTTTTTAAACATTTCTGGTATATAAGTAAAAAGAGGAAATTCAAGTTGCACAATTGAAGTCCAATATTGCGTTATCTTAAATCTGCATTCAGTGAATGTTTTGTGTTGGGGATAGAATGGATTTTTATTAAGAAAATTATAAATGTTTTGAAATAACAAAGAAAATAGTGTTAACTACTAGTATTATCCTACAGGTTAAGTGCAATTATTCTCAATGACAAATCTCTCTGGGAAACTTAATACTCTGCTGGCCATTTTTTGTGATAGTGTATTATTTTACTATAACAAATATATTTGTCAATAACAAACTCACTTCTAGTGTTCAGTATAATTCAGCATAAGATGCTGGCCTGTGGAATTATATGAAATGAAACACTTTAAAGCCATATGTTTTCTGGGATGAGAGTCTTGTTGGTTTTTTTTGGAGTTTTTTTATTAAACAAGTTTGTACACTCACAGAGAATGCACTTACACTTTGCCCACAACCACAAATGTCTTGCATTTATATTAATAGGAAACTGAATTCATGTCTTGTTATTTTTTTAAGGTTTTATGTATTTGTGTGTAAGGGGTTTTTTCCAAATTTGCTATAACTTCCTAATAAAATGTTAAGTTTGATTATCATCTTATTGCTCTGCTCTAGATTTCATACTAATCAGTGTAAGGAGAAAGAACTGAACCTAATAAAGTAGCCTGAATTCATTATTTTGAACATGAAGAGAATGAAATGTGTGGATCCCATCACCTAAGAAGGCTAACAAAAAGTAATCTGAACTGCTGCAGGAAGATATGTACTGAGTGGTAGAAATTATTCTTACAGCCACCATATCCTGGTCCTTTCAGAACTAAGAATATGCTTTTCCTAACAGCCTGTAAGGATCAACAGCACCTGGGATGATCTAGGCCCTTGCATCTTTTGTACATTTTCATTTTGGTGACAGAAACAATTGAAGAGATTGTTCAGTGTACTACATTCAATACCCATGTATTTATTTAACCACACAGATAGAAGCAATTTTTTGTTTCCTAGAGACTGAGGAAGAGCCAAAAGGAATTGATATCTTATCTGCCTCTGCTAGGTACCTACAGTCTCCCTAGTCAGGTGCTTATATACACATCGCTCTTGCTATTATTCAAAAATGAAAGCAAACAGAAATAATGGACTGTTTCCTATGCATCAACATGATTTTGCAGTTGTTCTGTAAAGTGCATGTTTTGGTATCAATACTCAGCTCAAATTATCTAAGCAGAAAACAAGTGAAGATAAAGTGGTTAAAATAATCAGGCTTGGTGGTTCTCTGTATGTAAATGAAATGAAGCATGAAGTACAACTATTAGGCTCCTGTCTCTAAAGATTTATATAACTGCCTCACTCCATCAGATTTAGGCTGATAAAATAAAAACCTAAATGAAGGACTCTAACCTGCTCTCCACTGAGTGATTTCTAGGGACCTCACTGCTACAGTAATTTTATCAATATCACTGAAGGAAACACTTATCCACAAGGTGTGAAGCATTGTCCTGATGAGGGGAAGGAGAGAAGGGGGGAGGCAAAAAAAGAGTGGGGAGAAACTCACCAAAAAAACACCTAAGTTCTTTCTTAAGTAGGGAACATCACCTTTGCAATCATTTTTGTGGCAGGAATTAAAGCACAGATGGAAAATTTGAAAGGTGGCTTTAATTTACTTCAGTGTCTGATGAGTATCAGTTAAGAGAATAAGAAATTCAGAGACTAGTAAAAGAATGGCTACAGAACATTTGAAAACTGGGTATGGTGCATTAAGATTTCTCCACCGGCAAACTTCAGTTTTATGGTGAGGTGAAAAAATATTCCATCAGCTCTGTCCACATGGGAAACTCCTCATGGAATTAATTTCTGTCCTGGACCAATATTTATTTACTGTTTTTTCTTTTCTTCACTGCTGCATTATGTGCACCAGGACCACAGTGTGGCAAAGAACAGTTCTGAGACTTGCCATACCAGGCCTGTTTAATGTGTGAAAAATTCTTCAAAAGCTACTGAAGGCTTTACAAGGAATTGCTTTGATCCCAGATGGGTCACAATTTGTAAAATGGACATGAAAAAAACCTTGAAAAGCAACTATAATGCCCCAGGTGGGAATGGGCTTGTATTTGATTGCTGTAAATGTAATTTTGTGATGGACTGGAACTCAGCTTGTCCATTTGTGATTGGATAATTGGGCAAACATAACACTGAGATCAGTGTAAAGCCCTTTTATTGTCTTTCTGTTGAATACTGTCCTTATGTTTAATATTGGTTTTATTCTTTAAATATTGTCCCATTAGTTTTCATTTTATTATTATCCTTATTAATTTCCAAAAAGAGGGGCAAGTTCAGATATTGTTTACCAACAGAAATCCAAAATAACAACTGTTATAAAATGTCACTGTTACTTTGTCTTTATAAAGTAAATGAAATGGTATTCTGACTATGGTGTCACAACAAAATAAACCTAACATAAACTTAACTTTACAATCATGACTATTAAGAAAGACAGCTCGAGCCAAGCACTAAAAGACCTGGCACGTTGCCCACCTGGATGTGAGCAGAGCACGCCGGTGTGACTGCCCTCACTGAGGAGACCCACAGCTCCCAAGGAGCAGCAGCGTAAGGGCAAAGCCCGGAGAGAGCACACTCCTCTTGCAACGTGACAGACACACCGAGTCCCGTTGTGCCTCTCATGTTTTGAACAAGAAAAAACCTGACACTCATCCCACCTCAAAGAAAAGATGAGCTGTCTGTTGTGGTGCATTGCCCGGCCACACTCCCCAGTCTGGGCCCCTCAGGAATTCTCCTTGGGCCTCAGCCTTGATTCATGGCTCCTGGGCTCACCCTGGAGCTGACCAGAAACACCCAGGAACTTCTGCTGCCAAACCAGCCCCTCTTGTCTGACAGGCAGTCTTGGAATGTTATTTACCTGAACCATTACCCTGTATCATGGAATCACAGAATTGTTAGGGTTGGAAGGGAGCTCTCGAGATGGATCTATTCCAGACTGCGCTACCAAGGCAGGGTCACCAACCGCAAGTGACACTGCAAGGTGTCCAAGTGGGCTTTGAATGCCTCCAGAGAGGAGACCACAACCGCCAGGCGAAGGCTGGTACAGTGCTCTGCCACCCTCACTGGAAAGAAGCTCTTCTCATGTTGAGGGAAGCTCTTGAGCTTCATTTTATGGCCACTGCTCCTCGTCCTGTCGCAGGACATCACTGAAAAGAGTCCAGCAACCTCCTCTTGGCAACCGCCTATGAGACAGTTGTATGCATCAATGAGATTCCCTCTCAGTCTTCTCCAAGAAGCACGCCCAGCTGCTCATAACGCCGCACACGTACTCAGGGGCAGCGGCGCTGAACGGACCGCACGGGCGGCGGAACGCACGGGCAGCGGAACGCACGGGCAGCGGAACGCGGGGCGCGGCGCTGGGCGCGGTACCGACCCCAGCCCGGCCCCGCGCAAGGCGCTGCCGCCACCGCCCCAGCAACAAGGACCGCCCCCCCACGCCGCACCAGCCAATGGGCGCCGGCGCCTCCGGCCAATGAGGAGCTTCAGGGCGGCTCAGTCGCGCCCCCTCGCGTAACCGGGCCGAGCGCGCGGCGCGGTCTCGGCCCCAAGGGAGAAGGAGGGGTGGTGTGGGGGAGGAACATGGCGGCGGCGCGGGAAAAGGGGAAAGCTGTGAAGCGCGCTGAGTCCAAGTACCCCTTCGTACTGGGCTCCATCGTCAGGATCTTTATGAAGAACTTCTTGTGAGTGAGCGGGGGGCTTTTCTCCCCACTTGAGCGTCCGCGGCCTGCTCCTTCCGCCCCGCCGTAGAGGGGCCGAAGCAGCGGAGCTGGGTCACGCGGGTACCGAGGGCTGGAGGGGGCGAGTGCGGGAAGCGGTATTCATGGAAGGTGGTGTCTTGCTTGGAGTGGGGAGACACTGCTGTGTGGGTTACAAGTCCCAGGGATTGTCGGCGCTGTGTCGCTTCCCTGATGGGCGCGTTCCCAGGTGCCGGCCAGCCTTGCCCGCAGGTGATGGCTGGCTCCTGTCGGCCGTGCAGCCTCTGCGTGCTCGTTGTCTCTCAGGCAGGTGGCTGCCAAGCACTGGATAGCGGGAGACTGCAGAAGGTGCTCGTAGGGCGGTGGGGATAGGCCTTGAGACTCATTAGGATGAAGTGTCCGTGGGCTTTGCACGTGTTTTTTCCAGCTGCTGTGCGCTGCGAATACCATTATTTTTGGACGTATTTGGACCAGCAGAAGTGGTCGGACAATTTTCTTACGTCTCCATGCGAGCCTTGAAAATCTTCCGTAGTGTAGTGCATGAGTCACGTGTTAGATGTTAATTGAATCCTCAGAGGCAGTAGTTAAATTCTCATTAAGGGTTCATTCTCTTGGACAAGTGCATGGTTGTGTTGCCATGGTCTGTGTTGCCGTTAACTGCTTTGTACTCCTCCTTTTGTGGTACTGTTTCAGCTCTCTGTGTTTGGCACAATGCAGGAACAGAATGATTCATCAAAGGATTCTTTATAAATTTAGGGTGTTAACTTGATACGAGTTTGCATGGGTGGGTTTGGTCTCTTCCTACAGTTACTACTGCAGTACGCTTTCTGGAAGCACCTGATGAAAGATGTCTGATGCAGTTAGGAAAAAAAACGAACACTGGGGATGAGCTGATACGGTAACTCCAGAAAGCTACTGCATGACCTGTTTTCTATCTTCTTTTTGATGCATCAAATAAAATGAGACTCCAGTAAGTTCATTTAAAAAGTTACCATCATATTGCTGGATTTTATTTGTCATAGTCACTGATTTTAAAGAAAGTTCTGGTGAGTACTCTGGCTGGTGGGAATGTATGTCATGGTGTTTCATTGAAATGTTAGTTTTCACGCTTGAGACTTTCTTACAAAACGGTATTTCACGACTGAGTCTATATTAGGTAATTTTATCTGTTTAATAAAATAATGAAATGTTTCTAAGCAAGTTCCTTTCTTTTTTTTAAGGTAATAGAGTGTTAAAATTCAAAAACTCGCTTTACTTTCCAGAACATACACTGTCTGTGAAGTACGCCCAGGGCCCAACCTGAACGTGGTCGTAGGTGCTAATGGCACAGGCAAGTCAAGCATTGTTTGTGCCATTTGCCTGGGACTGGCTGGAAAACCTGCTTTCTTAGGCCGAGCTGATAAGGTAATTATGGGCTTTTGTAATTTTCATAGTTAATCTGAATTTCATTCAGGGCGCTGTCTAGCAGAGGATAGGGGGAAAGACTCTCTTCCTTGATTTGCTTTACTGTTATAAAAAGACATCTGAATTGAAGAGTAACCTGGTCCAGAGGCAGAGGGGGGTTATTTTAATTAACTACGTGTTGTCTTGTATAAATTATTAAATGGAAACACCTAAATTCTAGGTGTAGGACAGTCTGAGATGACTAGAGGTTTTATTTGAAGATGGCTAAGCATCCACCATGGGGTAGAAAAATGCCACTTAATGGCCTAAATATTTGATAAGAAGTACCAACTAAATGAGAAATAGACAAAGTCTAAAATAAATTCCAAAATACATAGTACCTCTAGAAATAACGTACTCCTAATGTGTCTTGAAAATTCAGCTGAAAGCATAGAGGCACTGATCTTTGATTTAAATGGAATTTGGATTGCTCTACTCTGTTTTCACTTTTTACTGTCAAGATATGCGTTGACGTAGTAGGAAGTTAATATCTTGAAATTTTCAAATTTTTGCTCCTGCTTTCTTGGGTAGTCTTGTTGGATGCAATTTCTCTGAGTAGGTTTGGAGCAATGAATCTGGGTGCCTAAATGATTGCACATATGCTCTTGTAGCTGCTCAGTTATAGGCAAATGTGAATATGAGACTTGACAGCATGGCAGTATTGTGTGTTGGTATGTCTCTTTACTTGTCATGATGTATTTTCATACTATTAGAAATGGTAGTTCTAGTACAGGTACTTGGCAGTGTCTTTTCACTTGTCTTTGTTCCCCAAATTCACAAGAACTTTTTCCTGTCTGTGGATCTGCTGATTATAATTTGTTCAGTTTTGGAGGCTGAAGTTGATCAGAAATTGTTAACTTGTGGAGGAGGTTCTAATGCTGCTGGTGGAGGATAGTAGTGCCTTTAGTTAGTGCTTTATTTTGCTTTGAATTGTGAGTTTTCAATAAAATATGTTGTTAAGTAGCTCCATCATACAAATGTGTGTTCTCCTAAGATAATACATTTTATTTTTCCATAACAACTTTTAAATTAATTTTGTAGATCGGTCTGTTTGTGAAGCAGGGGTGCATGAAAGGCGTAGTGGAAATTGAACTGTAAGTAGTAAAACTATTTCCTCATGTGCTTTTAGTTGGATCATTTCCCCACGTGTTCACAAACTTGTGAGAAAAAATTTTGTTGTGCAGAGGTCTGTCTTTAAGCTTAATTTGTCCTTTTTTAATTCCTGCAGGCTTCAGAACATAAAGTTATATCGTTATTCAGACAAGAATTAAGCAGCGATGGCTACTCTTGGCCTCGCTTTCTGAGGCATTTTACCTTGTCTTGGTGTACAAAAAGATGCATAAAAAAAGATAGTGTGTTTAGCTTTTGATTACATTTAAGGTTCTGATGATTTAGTCACGACTGCCATCACTGCATGGTGGTTGGAATTCTTTTCATTAAAGAAAAAAGACAAAAGTCTAAGTTTTAAAACAGATTGATCTGCCTTCACTTTCTTATACTGAGACTGCTGGTAGGAGGGGCTTGCCTGCATTCTCACTGAAAACATCACATACGGATAGAAAAGAAGTAAAATAAAAGATCTGACTAATTCCACGTAATGCAGTCTTGAGCTCTTGCAAAACAGAGCAACTGGAAATCTTTTAGACTTAAAATTCCAATAGTAGCTTCTGTCTGGGGCAATACTACATGCATCTTTTTTTTGCAGATGCTATGGCACAGGTGATTTTAATAAGTCTTAGCCTGGTCTCTTGGCCTGAATGAAAGAGAAAATAGAGATAGTCAACTGATTCATAGTCTATGTTAATTTGTATAACAATTGGCCACCCTGATCAGATTCTCTAAAAAGAAAATTTTATTGAGGGAAAAAAAAATACCACATCAGGCCTTGGAAAAATTTTTGTCTGTCCATTTCTGTTATTGTGGGAGTGATCAAGTAAGACCTTCTTTAGAGATTGGCCAGGCAATATGTTCAGGAGATAGGATGTCTTTCAGGTAGATTGTGTGGTTGTTTTAACATATATATTCCAGTGTTACTTGAAATTCTGGAAAGAATCTTGCAATGTATGAAGATTTAGCATTTCATAACTCATTAGACCTAGCATGTCATGGTTGCAGTGTAGTTGAGTCCTTTGTCTGATTGGTAGAAAATGTTTAAGTACAATATCTAGGATGGGAGACCAAGGCTGCAGAAGATTGCTTTTTTGACAGGAACTAAAAATTGAAGTTCTGTAGGCATGTATTGCCTTTGTTGAATTTGGCACTTGAAATGTAGCAAAACCCAAGTTATGATAGTGAAATGATGTTATTTTAATGAAGGAAAGGATCATGCCTTTGTAGGTCTTTGGAAGGAAGTCTCATAAATTAAAGTGAGGTGACGCAGGAAGTAATAGTTCTGTAATCAAGAACTAGGATCATATCCCTATGGTGTTTAGTCCAAGTATGAGCAGCAGATGGGTACTCGCTTCTGCATTGAACTCTGTTCTTAAATGTCCTGAGGTACATGGCCACTCTGCAAGTCTGTATTCTCCATCCTTAACAGTGTGCTTAACAGGCACTAGACAATTTTTAAATCAAAATGGTAAACCAAAATTTCAGGAGTTGGACTTAGTTGTTATGCATCCTAACCAGACTAAATTTTTGAAAATAGGTATGGAGCTAGAAAACTAAATGAAAACTAATGTATCTTCTTTGGCTTTTAAAAGTAGAGAATGAAAATAAATAAGTATTTTTTGTGTTGTGTACTATTTTTTTCTTGTATTGAATATATGTACACAGGTTACTGAGGTATTTCTGTATACTAATACTTAAAGATGTACTGTACCTCCTTCACACCAGTTTTGAAACTTACTAAATGTCACACAGATTATGCTTTTATAGAAATTGTTCATATTTGTAACAACTGTTCAGTATTTCATACATTCAGCATGGGCATCTCGTTTATATAAGTAACTTCAAGTTAAGATTTGCACATATTCTTGATGTTTGCCCTGTGAATTTAGTTCATCACTGAAGTACTGGATGTTTTCTGAATCACGAAAATGAGAATCTGATGCTACTGTCCAGTTAATTTAGATTAAATATTTAACTGTCTGTAAATTCTAACAATACTTCGGGTAACCTTTGAAAGTGTAACACTCTTCAGGTGTTCTTGAAAATGTAAACACTTCTTTCTATTAATCAGGTTTAAGTCACCAGACAATATTGTCATCACACGTGAGATATATGTGATGAACAATGCATCAGTGTGGTTTATCAATGGAAAACCAACAACCCTGAAAACAGTAGAAGAAAAAATTGCAGCCTTAAACATCCAGGTGGACAATTTGTGCCAGTTTCTTCCTCAGGTATGAATTAATTTTGAAAGACAGTGGATGCAAATGGAGTGCTGTGCTTTGAGAAGATTTTGTTGCCAGTTAGCTTTAGCAGCACTTTACCTAGTTCAGTAGGACAGCACAAAAAACAAGAGGGGTAAGGCAGCCATGTTGGTGTCGTGGTGAAAGAAAAGAGGGGCTGTGTGACCTTTAAAGCTCACTAATCAGACAGTTTGGTACCTGTTGACTCTGAAAGGAAGGATGCTGATGTTCCCTGTCTTCATGCTCAAGTAGCAGCACTTGCTAATAGAGCTTTTCTGGTAATGTCAGCAGTTTGTTGAGCGTAGGGCTGAAAGATGTGTAGGATGGAATTACGTAAGAGTAAAATCATCCTAATGGAAAATAAGTCTTGAAGGAGAGAGATTAAAAAATACTACTGGCAGTTTCTGTATTTGAATGCATGTTCAAGCAGATCAGGATTCCTGTGTAGAGAGCTAAGTTGCCTCACACTGCGCCTTGAAGTTGTGACAGGTTCCTTCCCAGTTCATGTGGATCATCAGGAATGGTAGTGAAAGGAAACCTTATCAGAGCCTAGACATGGGGTTATTGTTGAATTCAAGAAGACATTAAAGTTTAGAAAGCTAATACTGCGGAAATAAAAATATGCCAGGTGGCATATTGTTCACTTTCACTTATGTACAGTATTTGTTTGCAACTTACAGCATACTCTGGTAAAATACCTTTGTGTTTAAAAGAACTTTAGTTATGTAAATGTCAGTTCAGTCAATATTACAGTGTTTATAGTTCTGGTTTATTTGTTCTCTCCCAGTGTATCAACAGCAAGCCCACTTCTTGCTTCAGTCTCAGTTTTGAGCTCTTCTGCCTTCAACAGAAATACTTGGGTTTTTATATATAAATAAAATAAAGCCTCAGCTGCAAGTAGTAATAACTTCTAGTGGCTTAGCTTTTGAGTTAGTCATAGTATTTATACTGCAAAAGATTTATACTGCAAGGCTTCTTCAGCAGCCTGAGAACAAATGCTCTGGAAGGTTTGGTGGCTACTTCATGGGATGGTCATTAACTATGACAGAGCTATTTAGCATAGAACTGTAAGTCAGGTGATGTTCTTGAGAAGTATGTTTCAGTGTATAAATCCACTGTTAGTGTATTGCACTGTTCTAGCTAATCCTATATTTTTTATAACTTTTTAAAATTTCCTAGGACAAAGTTGGAGAATTTACAAAACTGAGTAAGACTGAGTTGCTCGAAGCCACTGAAAAGTCCATTGGTTCTCCGGAAATGTACCAGTTTCATTGTGAACTGAAAAATTTCAGAGAAAAGGAAAGAGAACTAGAGGTAAATGCATTCGTTAGACAGCAGTGAATGTAGGAAAAGTGAAATAAATTTTACCCTGACATGTAATAGAATTAGAAAGTCGTATTTATTTACAAAGTCTGTGTTAAGTTGATTCTACCAAATAATGCTCATCTTCTCTCAGAACTCATTCACTCTGACACTCACATGCTTGTAAGGACGAAGACGTGTGCAAATGGTCTAGACCCAAAAGATGAGGGATGTCAAGTACTCCTTTCTTCTCTGGGATTTTTGACTGGCAACAACTTTGCTAGACAAATTGTTTGTGTCTTCTATGAATCATTGGCTTATGAACAAGCATGGTCCTTTGCTTTAGCGTTGCTCACTTTCTTGAAAACAAAGAGATAGACGAAAAGGATCAGTGTTCTGGGAACAATGTTTGTCCTTAGCCATACAGGCCATTCTTTTAATCCTTTGTTCTCCTGTTCCTGTTGTTTTGGATGATTCCCCTCTAGTTACTGCTGTACTAAAATGTCTCCTCTGATGTTAAATTTCTGCTTTAATGTACAGGTGAGATGTACACTATTTTCTGGGAACTGTTTAGATACTGTAAAATCTGAAAATATATATTACAGAACTTGTGCAGAGAAAAAACCACCTCATTGGAGAAAATGAAACAGAGGGTTGAACGGTACAAGCAAGATGTTGAAAGATACCATGAATGCAAGCGCCATGTAGACTTAATAGAGATGCTTGAGAGGAAAAGGCCATGGGTGGTAAGTTTAATTTCCAGTGTTTCTCTCACTTAACCTGTTTTCTGTAAGACTGTGGAATTAGAAATAGGCCAAAAGTTGCCTTAGAAGAAATGTGGCTGGAGTAATTTGAATATCATTACAATTGCTTAGTGCAAGCGGCCAGTTCTTGAAATACAGTTCTTGTTCTAACTGTAATATTCGCTTACATACCTGGCTTTATAGGTTACTTCAGAAGTAGTTAGGTAGTTCCTGCACAGTTAGGAAAGCCAGCAGTGCAGGCCAAGAGCAGTACCCCTTTTATTCTGTGCAGAGGCAACTGGTTTAAGCTCTAGACAGCTCTCCTTGCTTCTTCAGCTGTAACTTTTTTACGTTTTTTTGTTAAAATTTTTTAGAGGTTATGTTCCTCTTAATTTAGTAGTTGAAGTTTAGTGTGCATGACAGACTTCTCAGTGAATTTGTTGCTAATCTCAAAAATACTAGCATTTGGACAGAAAAATATTAAAACACATTTGAAAGAACCTAGATTGAAGAGCAGGTCATTTACACAAATCAAAATAAGTCTTTCTGAGGAGCACTTTAATATTACTTTAGTTTAGTGTTGAATGTTCAGTCAGATCAAATGATTCTAAAGAGTTCAAACTGATGGAGATTGCAGTTTACTGAAGCAATACGTTGTTTGCCTTGTTTGCAAGCTTAATTATATATAAATATAGAGGTAATGAAATACAGATATAGAACTTCCAGAAAACTTGATTTACTGCTTGTGAAGAATGCAGAAAACTTACTTTTGCAATTTTGCATATAATGACGGCTCTCATGGCTATGTAAAGAGCCTTATGGCCTTTGCATCTTGAGCAAATCCCATCACTGCCTTCAAATCTTCTTGCTAATAGCAGAGGGATTTAGGAGTAGCAATTTAAATAGATGGATGGTGATAGGTGTTAAGGAAGTAGGGTATACCTTCTGTGATGTCAGTACTTGCTAAATGGTGGGATTTTTTCCTATTACACTTGTTAGCCTGGTGTTGCATAATGAATGTAGACTGATGCTGATTGTTCTCTGCTGTAAGATACTTGCTTATGCAGAACTCTGAAGGCTTGCTAGACACTGTTAGAGGAAGACTGAGCTAATGATTGTATCTGCTGTCAGTGAAGTTGCCTTCCATAAATTAGAGAACCTTGCTGTTAGTTGTGTGATACTTGAGCAAGTTGAGTCAGACTTCGTCACACCTTACTTCCACTGCTGTCTTCTAGTCAGTTTATATTGCTCAGTCTGTTAAAGGCTTTTAGTGGCTGCACTTAGTTAACTGTAACTTTTTGGCCACTGAATCCATAGAAACACCAGTGTGCTTTGACATCTTGGTGGAGTTCTGATTGACAGTACAGAATCAGTAGTGTATATTAGATTCAGGGAAAAGAGAGGAGAACTGGAGGTAAGTATGCACTTTAGAGATACCAAGAGCAGTGACTATAGGGAAATGCTAATACATTTTAACACACGATCTTTCGTGTACTTAATTTACATTTGAAATCAAAGGGCATTGATGTAATTGTTTTACTAGGCAGAGGATATCTGAATTACAGGCTGTAATAAAGTTTCACATTCTGTTGCTGTTTTGTGGTTTGTTAAACTGTGGCAGTATTTTTGGTATTCTCTTACATTGCAAAATACCAAGCACTTTCTCAAAGAAGAACTACAAGAGCATGGGGTTTTTCTGTTGTTTTGAACTAGCACTGTTTAGTTGTCTAGGTTTGGAAAGACAGGTGTCTGCTAAGGAAGGCAGGAGCCTCCCCTGAAATGGAAAATGTAAACCCCCCCCTCCAAATTGCTATAAATTTTAAATTAAGGGACTCTCAGGCAAAAAATATGGGAGCAGGAAATAACAGTTCTTTAATAGGGAAGAAAATAAAAAGATAAAATAAAAAATGAAGTAGACCAAAACAACAGTGACAGAGCCAGAACACAACCTGACACCCTGTTGGTCAGGGTGCTGGTAGCAGGCCATTTGGAATTGTTGTTGCAGCCCTCCTGGAGTATCAGGTGTGGCTCTGTTGGAGCAGGGATCCTGTAGAAGGGTGTAGTCTTCCTCTGAAGATCAGTGGAAGAGGCAGCTGTTCCTCTGGGAAATCCAGTGGAGAAAGCCATGCTGGTGTTCCAGGATCCAAGATTATATCCTGGTAGGAATGCTCTGGGCAGAGCATCTCCCAATGGAATGCTGTAGTTCTTATCAGTCGTGCAGTGACATTCCGTCGCCTCTTACCAGCAGATGTCTCCCTGGAGGGAGGAGTGGCTGTGGAAGAGAAAAGGAAAACTACCCACTTAACAGAAGACAGCTGCTATATGGATGGCAAAGAGAATACAGTTTGGTTGTCAATCCAGGACATTAGTCCTAAGAATACATTGGTGTTTTTGTGTTTTAAAATGGAGTTTACTGACGTTCCGAATAGTATGGGAGTTTATTCTTCCTTCTGTGGATAATTCATTTGCTCCATTCTCCCCAAAATGCGGATTTCAACTTGAAGACTAAATGCACCTACCTGTAGAATTTACCTTTCTGACAAAGCAGAGTAGCTACACCTGAGCTTTCAAGTCAGCTGGAAAGCAGATGTACAAACACTGCATGATGTTGTGAAATAGAGAGACAGCCTGGAAATATGATATCTTAAATATGACATTAGACTATTTTTTAATCATAGAAGAGGAAGTCTGGTGATGAGCTTGTTCATGTTCTGATCACTGTTGAAGTGCATTTTAATTCTGAAGACTCTACTGCTTTTTACCTGAGGAACATTTTTTGTCAAGTGATTTCTAGACAGAGACAACTGCTTATATATGTGGAGAATTATACACCATTTCCACATATATCTATGTCTAATAAGTTTTTGAACATATGCTTTAAGTTCCATAGAATTCCATAGGTCCTGGAGTCATGTCCTGTAGTTTTGAAAATGTGTTTTGGTCAAGCTATATCCATTCTTCTTTTCCTCCCCTCACATTTACATTTAAGAAAAACATTGTTTTAAGATGCAGATATCTCTTGAGAAATCTGAAATGCTTTGGAAGTTCTGCAGGTCTTCAGTGGAGTGCATAATTAGAAGCATCAAAGTTACTTGAGTACACAAGATCTCTGTTTTTTGGTTAAGTCAGATTTTCTTAAAGTATTAAAAGGATTTGCTGTGTAAAAATCATATAATGACAGTTCTGTGGAACTTGCCTGTACTTTCTATCTGTGGAATCTGAAGTGTAATTGTTCGTGTGTGCTTTAATCTTGAAATAAAATGCCTTATTTAGAGCAGAGCTAAATTTTAAGCTTTCAGATAAGTGAAAATAGAATCCCTTTATCTCTGTAATTTTGTAACAGTGGCTACCGACTGTAGTCCACAGAATTACAGCAGCTTTCATCAAATGCTTTTTGACTTTATGAAAAAGATACTGTGAAGAAAGACCTTGGATTTTGTAGCCTGGGTTGATTTATCTGTGATTCATCCGGTTAGTTAAGTAACTATGAAAAAGTGGTAGCACATAAAGCCAATTCACCTGTTAAAAGTAGCTTCCAGGTGGTCTTTATGTGACATTATTATTATTATTACTATTCCTGTTACTGTTGTTGTAATAATAACCTCCAGGGCTTAGAATAAACTAGGCATATGTTCTGAATTAGGGGCTTTTTTTGGCGCATACAAAGTCAAACAGCCTTCCCTTCCTCTGTCCCCCTGCATACATGAATCTACTCCTCTCTGTGGACTTCTGAACGTCTTATTTTTTTCTCATGAACCCCTCATAGTCATGGAATGTATTGTTCTCTTATTTTTCTTAGTTTGGAGGGGCTGGGGAGAGGTTCCCCTTCTTTTTGTTCCTTCCTTTTTTAATATTTTTTCTTTCCAGAGAGTGTAACCACACACACAGAAAAATCACTACTAATAACTCCCTCAGCTTAAACTACTTTATCTACAAAATTCCCATCTTCTTGAAGTGGAGGTTTTTGGTCACCCTGCTGCTTACCATCTCTTTTCTCTCATGAGCTTGAGTTAAACTTCCTAGATAACGATGGCTTTGGTGTTTGTGGTATGTGGTGGAGTTTTTGTTTTCCAAAAGTATGTTCCATTCTATCCCCTTGGTTTACTTCAGCAGTGGTTGTGTCTGTTAACTTGCTCTGATGATCTGTTCAGCTCCTTTCCTTTTCTTTCTCCTGATATTTTCTGTGGTTATTTGTTCCTTAGCTTTTAGACTTCTGCGTAAGTAGTCTCAAACTACGAATAGAGAGGGGCTGAGGAGTTTTTTCCATGATCCTAGATGAGCTTGTAGACAAGGTAATTGCAGACAAATTGGTTGTTTCTTCTGCTACTTGCATATTATAAAATTGCATATTATTTAAGAAGTATTAATAATGTGTCCTTGTTCACTGGGGACAGAATGATCCCTACAACTCTTTGTCATTGGAACTAGTAACAGTATTAATTATGTAGTTACTCTGATACTAGTTTCTGAAAGAGATATTTTTATAAAACTCATGATCAGTTAAATAAAATCTTTGGATGGTATAAAACACTGCAGTAGAATACAGCAATTTTTAAATTGTTTTTTATTGTTTCAACTCCTTCAAGGAATATGAAAATGTTCGTGAACAGCATGAAGAAGTGAAACAGTGCCGAAACCAAGCTAAGAAAGAATTGAAGAATCTGAAAGAAATGCAGGCCCCATGGACAAGAAGAATCCAAGAAGCTGAAGAAAACTTAAACAACCTGGATATGCAAACAAGAGATATTGTAGGTATTGAAGTTCTTGTTTAACATAGGTAATATTTAATGTGCTTTGTGTTCAGCTTTGTAAAATGTAATGTAATAACCTCTTTTTTCCTGGTGTGTCATAATGATGTTTCAGCAGAAATTTTCTTGAAGCACCTGTGCCCTTAGTTCTCATTGCCTTTTCCGTGTCAGTTCAAGGAGTGTGTTCTTACTAAACTTTTAGTAGCAGTTCTTCAGTCTGCTCTTGGTTTTGTAAAAGCAAATCTTAAAATTTCTCTTCATTGTACATTAAAAATCTGCTGGGATATAATGTTAATAGTTTCCCCAAGTTAAGTACTACCATTGAATTAGATGCCTGTTTTCATTTGTTCTGTGGTTTGGGTTTGTGGGATGTTCACTCCTCTTATCTTCTTAAACTGTAGTTTATTTAAGGTAAATTACAACTTTACTGGCCTAAAAGCATTCCTCTAATACTGAACATAACTGCATAAGGAGGACTTGATTTTTTAATTAGACAGTAATCTTCCATCAGTTGTGAATATTTTTATGCATAAGGGAATTTAATGGTAAACCTACTTATATGTTACAGTTTATGTAAGTTTTTTGAACAGCTGCTCTTCCTGGGTTTATGGAAAAATATTATTTCCATGTGAAAAATAAGAGTACTGTAATTTCCTGCACAATTTTGACTAGTGTTTACTATTCAGACTGCAGAAGTCATTGTGTGTGTAAGCTGCACAAATTTGTAGTGGATAAGCAAAGCTGAATGATCACATGAGAATGTTTGTTTGCTGCAGTGAGTTCTGTTTGAAGGTAAGTGACCTGCTTAGAGGAGTTGATGTGGAGACGTGTGACACCTGTAGAGCACTGCTGCCTTGAAGCATCTTCGTAGAATGTGGGTCTGAAATTTCAGTGTCATTTAATACACTGTAAGCCAATAAACTAGTCGTGTGCTTCCTCAGAAAAAAAAAAAAAAAAGCCAAAACACACACCCTTGTCCCAAAGAAAAAACAAACCCAAAACCAGACCGGAGACATCAGACAAAAAACTCCTTCAGATTGTTGTTCACAACATTGTTGTTTTTGTTGTGATAAACGCTACACCAACATTACAAAGTACTCAAGTACCTCATAATTATAAGAAAATTCTTTGGTAAAATATTTAGGTTTTGTGTTCTACTGTATTGTAAGAGTTTACTATGCTGTGGGGCAAAATGCCTGCATGCTCCAAAATGTTGCAGTCTTACTGCAGTTGCTTTTTTTTGGTCTGGCTGGGCTTTTTGTTTTGAAGGTTTTTGTTGTTTAAAGGTAAGTATACTTTCTTAGAGAAAAGGTAACATCTGGAAAATTGAAGGTAATTTTCCTAATGCAACAATGCCTTCATGCTTGTGAATTTCTAAACTTTGTTCTCGCTGCTTGGTCTTACCATGTAGGTTTTACTCGTATGTATCAAGCTACTGTGCCTTTTTGAAGCTGGCAACAGTTCTACTTAATCATTGGTACCACTGTTCCTGGAGGTGTTGGGCTGTATCCGTATAAAAGCATTCTTTTTTGTTCAAGGTTGTACTTTGTTTCTATGAGAAACCTAGGACAGACAGTGAAAATTTTAGTTTTGACTTGTGGGAAGATTGCTCAGCATAGGCACTTCCTACAAAACAGTGGAAGAAAACCTGAGAGAGTGTTCGAGATGATTAATTTATACTCTTGTATCATCATATTTTTCTTTTTAATCTCAACTTGTTGAGTAAAGCTTTCATATACTGTATATTCAAAAGGTTAACTGTGTGCTGAAGTGTTGCTTAATTTACGTCTGGAAATTGGACTAGGTACATTTGTTCTACAGTATTCCAGTAGCCAAAAATACAGGAAGAAGGAAAGGGGATAAATTGGAAATAAGTTATTTATAGAATACTTACTGAGATACTCTAATACGACTTTCCAGCGATGAGTTACAGTTTTGTATTTTATTCATAACTAATACTACTCTGTATATAGTTGTTACACTAAGACATTTCCAAACCTTTTTTTTCTGATGTTAAATGATATGTTCAAATCTAAATTGATTGATTATTATTTTGTCCTGAGCTCAGAGTCCAGAATTGCGGAAAAAGACATAAGGGAGTGTATTATATATGTGGTTATGGCATGAGCTATTTGCAAGATACCAGGCAAGTTAAGAAGATTTGAGAGATGTATTGCTGCTTTCTGAACTTTTATGACAGTACCTTTTTTTCAGCTGCTGAAATCGATTTTCCTCACACATTCTTTCAGAGCTGGGCTGTTGAAATGTCCTTGGAAAGGAGAATCAGTGCTAGTTGCACTGTCAGGAGATATTGTTGATGTAATATGAAAGTACAAGACTTAAGTAGCTTAAAATGGCTTAAGCTGCTATGTCATGATTCCTCGCCTTTTCATTGACTGCTTGAATTTTTTGTAACTTACAATTCTGTCTTTATACAAATGCAGGCATTCGGCAAGAATTTCACAGGTAAATATTCTGTAAGCCAGAAGGAGTTGATTAGTTTCAATTTGGCATTAAGGGAAAGCAGTTTAATATTTAAGTCTGCTCTATTCTGGATACAGAGACCTGCAGGGAATATAATTCTCTTCAAATCCTTTGCTCCATGCTTGTATCCATTATCAAATGACTTTAATTCTGACTGCTTCTTGAGATCTTTCTCTTGACATGTGAGAGCAGAAATTACCACATCTTTCTTGAAGTTTGTTGGCAAAAAGCCCAGTATGGAAGTTGTAGTTTTGTCTGGAAGGAGCTGAACAGCAAGGAAAGGCGGAGTAAATCTGGGAATTATATTAATGAATATATCCAGACATCGCGTGACTTTTTCTCCTGTCTCTTCGTGTTAAAACCCTTTCAGTTTCTGGATTAGAATAAAATTTTTTAGTGACACTTGGTGGTTTGAGTGGTATCATGTAGAATGTGGAAAAAAGAAATGGACCCATTTTATAGGAAAAGTTTGAAATGGTGTATTTTCAGAACAGTTTCTTCAGGCTCTTTAAAGGTATTTGCACAGAGTTAACTGTGCAGTGCGGGTTTTTAGCAATTTTTAATGGTGTAAAGCAGTCTTTTTTAGTTGTACAATGAAAATCATAAAGATAGCTGTTTGTCTGTTCTGTAGTTGGTCTATCTAGAAACATAAAACTGAAAATACAATGGTAAATGAAAAACAGAATTCCAGTGCCTTTGTAGTGCCCTAATTTTAAGAGCCTTCAGAACTGTTTTGTGAACATTGTGCATCAGTTTCCTAGAGAGAGCTTCCTCTTCAGGCTGCCTCCTTGAGCTCTTTGGAAAGAGCATCACAGAATCAGTACTTCATAGCAGTCAACTGCAAGACCCAGATGTATTTCTTCTGCATTGGCTTTATGCAAACTGTCTTCCTGAGTCTTAAAATTTTTGGGTTTTTTTGAGGTTGTGGTAGGGAAAAAAATTCTGCATAGTTTTATTTTCTCCAGTTTTGATGCATCTTAGTGTTCTCAGTATGACTTTTCGTAGGAAGATGTTTCTTTTGCTGAGAGTGCTGTGTTGGTTTCCGTGTCTGCACTGGAATTTACTTGCAGTCTTTCCATTCTTCTGCAGTGCTCCAGTATTCTCTTCACAGTGCTTCAGCCTTGAGGGTTTAGGGAGGGAGGAATTGAGTTTTCAGAGAAAGGATATTGTACTTCCCCTGTGTTCAGAACTCAGCTGTGTGAGTGTCTGGGCAACTGGACCTAATAAAACATGCTCTGAGAAAGGATGGAACTGGGTGATGCCAAGAAATACCCTCCAACCTGTATTGTTCTTCCATTTTATAGAAGCTAAGGATAGCAAAGGAGGGGGGACATGGATGCCTGCACATGACCCAACAAGTTGTCAAGCTCAGTTGTGTAGGATCTAGCTCTACCACAATGCATTTCAGTGGTAGGATGACTTGGACAAAACCTGGTTTGGCCATCCTGTGCCTAGGAGCTTAAGCCTTGCTTGCTCTTTAGTATTACCTTTCTTTGCAAAATTGGTTTGGAGAAAGAGGCAAGAACATTTTATAATTGTAGGCATCTGAATGTAATATTTGTATTGAAATCAAGGATGGAGGTATTTTAATTTCAGATTAGGAGCTTCCTCTATATGTCATGCCAGAATTTGCAGACCTATAGCTGGATGGTTGTGAACAGTACAGTACAAATGCTGTTATGCAAATCTTCACAAACTGCTGAAATTATACATGCTACAGATATAGGTAAGAATAAGAAATGGGAGAGTACGGCTTTGTCAGTAGTAAAATGGGGAGTAAATACTTAGTTATGCATGTACAAGATGTTACTCAAAATCTAACTACTTTTTACAAATATAACTGAATTTATGACTATAAATTTAAATATCTTGCTGTATGCAGACTGCTGAAATCAGAAATATTTCCCAGAAATGTAAAGAGAAACAAGATGCTTTGGAGATGAAAGATAAACAGGTAAGAGTCTTGCTGTCTGACTTTTCTTGGTGTTTGTTTTTGGTTTTTTTGTCTGCTCTTCTATTAGCAGAGGGGCACATTTCTGTAAAGATGCTGCAAGTGCTCTTCACTCCCTCCAGTACATCATGTATCTTTAGAACTCTATCAGTCAAACAGGAATTACTAAGAGAGAGGTGTATACTGCATAAATTATGTTGCCGAATATGTGTGTGTGTATATATCAATAGACAGAGACATATACACACATGCTGTTTGTGATAGGCTTTCCTTGAAAAGCTACAACCTCTATAGTGTGAGAGGCTGGGGTTATTGCTTCTAAGGATATACATCTTGCATCTTGTAAAAGAAACACCCTTGCAAGGATGTAAAACTGTCTCATCTAAGCACTTGGTCAAGAAATGTGTAGTAAATTAAATGTATAAGGATGCAAAGTCAAAACTTCCAAGTTGTGTTTGGGCTATAGATTTTACTTAATCATAGACTAAACTTCAGATGTATTAAGCAACTGTTAATTAGTTTTTTAACCTTTATGGTTCTGCTTTTGTGAAAAAGAAGGAACTTCCAAAATTGATTTGTAGGCTTGAGTGTATTTTTTGCTTATGTTCTTCAACTGCCATAGTGCTGTTGGAACTGTGTCATAGTGCTGTTAGAACTGTTACAGACTCTTGGGGTTTGGGTGCATGGTTATGTCAGCATTTAACAGCAGTTGCATGGGTATCCTAGGTATTCGTTGTAGGTTCTGTACACCAAACTAATTTCTTGTTGGAAATACTCAAAATTTCTAGATTGAAGAAATTAATCAAGCATTCAGAATGAAAAAAGATGAAGAAACAAACAGGCAGAAGAAAATATACCAAACTCAAAAAATAATAGAGGAGTGGCAGAATGAGCTGGATACAATGGCAGTTGGTGAGAATCTTCAGCCACAAATTGATGCTGTTAATACTGAGCTGAAAAATTTACAAGAAGAGAAGGCAAATATTGATAATGATATCAGTGATCTAAGAGCAGAAAAAACCAACCAAGAGCGGGAAGGGAAAAGTAAGTTACTTACGGATTTTCTTTGTCAATTTATTTTACTATTTTAATGAATCTGCCTGTACAGAATCTCCTTGTCCTGCTGTAGTGAAATAATTCAAGGTGTTTACTTCAAGCCTTGTAGTTGGCTTGCATGTAGGGCAGTCCTCTTTTTTCTTAACAGCTTTATTAAAATTAACAACCACTTTCAAAATTGAACAAGAAAATGCAAAATTAACAATGGACCTTAAAACTGTCTTTCAAAGAATCAATATTTCTGGTATCTGGGTAAGGAGACTCCTTTGGCAGTTTGGAGATTTGGGGGATTTTTTGGTTAAAAAGGAAGGTCTGTATTTAGCAGGTTGTGAAAAGCAATCCCAAACCTGATGGAGAAAGCAGTTTGCTTTGAAGAGGCAGTATTATAGCTACTTCATATATTACATGTAGTATATTAGCTGCTGATACTGCAGTTGTTCTTCTTAGATGAACTTTAGGTAGCCTTAATTCCAGAGTTTCTTTACATTAGTCTGGGATTTGCAATTAGTCCTTTCTAAGAAATGAAATTAAATTTAAAAATTTAAGCTTGATAGGTAGTGAGGGTGTTGTATACATATTCCTCAGTGAATGTTGCTCATTTGCACATCATTGCACATGTTCAGCAATCCAAGATTCATGGAATCCAAGAAGAAACTGAGGTAGGGAGTCCAGGTGACCTGGGGAAGGAGACAATGTATTTTATCTTGAATAGCACAAAATTCTCAGGTTTTGATCTGTTTCATCTGAATAGCAGATGCTTTCATACACAGTCTATTGTCACACGTTTTGGTTTTTTCTAGCATGAAATAACAGATATTTCACATTACTAGTCCTACTGTCTCTTTCCTCTGGGGATGTTTTTGTTTTTAAGCACAAAGGTAGAACAGGTCTTGAAAAAACATACTTTCAGGGCAAAATTCCTGTATTTTTACTATGCTTACCATATTTTGTTATTCTTTGGATAAGTTTTTAATTTTTAATTCTATTTTAGATTTTAAGCTTTTATAGTTTTAAAGATTTCTTCAGCAGTAGCAGCATCTCAATTCTGAAAAGAGAAACTTAGTTCTTACCATTTACTAACAACCTTAGTTTTGGAGGAGTATAGTCACTAGATCCCAGAAAATGCTGGCTATAATGTGAACTTGCTGTGTACTCTGTTTAAGAAACTACCTTAAATTACAGGAATAATTGATCGCCTTGGACAACTTAACAATATAATGCATATGAAGGAAGAGAACCTTAAAATGAGATTCCGAGACACACACTCTGCTCTTATGTGGCTAAGAAACAACAAAGACAAGTTTAAAAAAAAAACGTGTGAACCCATGATGCTTGAAGTAAGAAGATTTACTTGCATACCACTCTAACAGTTAGATTATGTATGTCTTGCAAGGCTTTGGGAATGACTGGAAGACTTTTGAGACACATCTGGAATGTACTGCCAAGTATATGAAGGATATTCATAATCAGAATTCCCTTCCATAGGCAGTGTAGTAATTGAGTAAGGTGGGATGGCTCCTTTCCTCCACAAGAAGATGCCTGTTGCAGGCTTCCTCTATGGTGCAACCAGTTATTATCCAATCTTGCTACTTAAGACTTAAGTAGTTGTTAGTTGCTGCTTAAAAAAACAGTGGTAGTTGCCAATTAAGTATCTCCCCTTACAACCTGCTCAGCTGTGGCTACTTCCCTCTGTGATCTCCGAGTGTTTTTTTTCGTTTGCTCTACCCAGCCATCTAAGAGACACAGAAATCAATTGCTAGTTTTGTTTTGTGGTTTGGTTTGATAGCTGCTGTATGATCTAGGAATAGCAGGGCTGAGTTTTCAAAGAGGATATTACTTTTTTTAGTGCATTGTACCTCTTGCTATATGCGCTCCATGTAATGTGAAGAGGATGAAGATCTCCAGTTGCACTTCTTTTCAGAATTGCAAACTTGCTTAGTAATGTATTGTTACAATTTAAATTAGTATATTAGAATATTTATATACAAATTATTACACTTGGTACATGTACTAGGACTGCTCAAAGTTACTTTTGTTTAGAACAGAATCCCAAGTATTTCTTGTTATTACCAGAATTTTGAATTCTTCCTGAAAGACCACATCAAGATAATTTTATAAATGCTTCAATAAGGATAGCTTTACTTTTACTTAGGGCCTCACTAACCTCTGTGACATCAGTTGATGGTGTGGATTTGTTTTCTCTGTGTTGAGCTGTAACCCCCAGCCATCAGTCAAGCCCCAGGCAGCTGCTCACTCACTGCCCCATCTGCAGAATTGGGCAGAGAATCAGAAGAGTAAAAGCTTAGGCAGCTCATGGTGTAAGGTTAAGACAATTTAATAGGGAAAGCAAAAATCCTGCACATGAGAAAAGCAAAGCATGGCATTAAGTCACCATTTCCATGGACAGACAGGTCTTCAGCTGTCTCTAGGAGAGCAGGGCTCCATCATGCACAAGAATGACTTGGTGTCTTGTCTTTGGCCAAGGACAGGGTTAAATTTAGGTAGTGCTTGAGAGGATGTGTGGCTGAGAGAGTGTGGCCAAACCCTAATTTGTTCCCTGGGGGTGAGTGGGGGAAAGGGACTCTTGCTTTTGAGAATGGCATCCCTTTCAGGCTGGGAGAAGTCACAGTGGGCAGTCAGCATTTGTTGAGGGTATAAATTGTTAGTCTTGCACCTTTTATTATTAAAATTGCTGCAGTTACTGGTTGCTTTCTTATCTTACTGCTCTTTCCAGTAGATTATTCTTATGTCAACCCATGATTTTTACCTTTTTTGCCTCCAGTTTTCAACTCCATCCTGCTGGAGCAGGAGGCAGGGAGGGGACATGGCGAGCAAGCAATGGCATGGTTTTAGTGAGCCATCTAAATTGAAGAATACCATTCGTAAACTGTGACATTTGGGAAGCCATCACTCCAAGTGTACCCCCTTCCTTCTCCTTCGTCTCACATTATATACTGAGGATGATGATCTGGAATATGCCTTTTGTCAGTTTGGGGTCACCTGTTCTGTCTCTGTTTCTTCCCAGTCTCCCATTTACCCCTACCCTACCACTGTGGCAGCATGAAGAGTAGAAGAGGCCTTGGCACTGTGTAGCTTGTGCTCAGAAATAACAACCCTCTCTGTATAATGAACCCTCTGTTCAGCACAAGCCCAAAACACAGCCCCAGTCTGACAACTGTGGAGAAAATTAACCCTACCTCAGCCAAAACCAGTATACTTTTGTATCATGTAAATTAGTCTCATGTACTTAAAAACTCCAGCTTTCAAATTGCTGTGAACTGTACCCAGCCTTTTGCCAACTTGAGATTATTAAATTGTGTAGTTCTGTAACTTTGTGTTTCATGTAGAATGACATAATGTTTAATTACTAGTGAAAGTTAACTGAAAAAACACAAGCATTAACATTTCATTCAGATTTGGAAAGCTTCATCCATTTCAAGTATGTGGGGCTTTTTTCTTAGGAATTCAAAGGCACTTCAGCTTAAGGGGTGTGTGGTGTTTTCTGTTGCTAATTGAAAAACCCCTACTAGTCCTGGAGCAGAGCCGTTAGACATAAGATGGGGGGTGATTTCAATTGTAAGGTCAGGATGGAGCGGGAGAGGTGGTATGGTGCAAGATGGTGATAACTTTAGGAGTGCTGAAAAAGGATATGGATGGCTAAAAATTAAGCACAGTGATCTGTGATTTACTATAGGTTTTCTCCCAAGAGAATTGGTTGCAAAAAAGGCAAAGAAACATAGTTTTAAAGACATAGTTCTTGTTTTCATTAAATAAGGGTGTGGATATCATCTTGACTATTTAAAGTGTTTTTTGGGGTTGGTAAGTTGAATTGTATTAAATCACTTGCTCATTGCCTTTCTTTATTAGATCAATATGAAAGACAGCAGACACGCAAAATACATTGAAAATCACATTTCGTCCAATGACATGAGGGCTTTCGTTTTTGAATGTCAAGAAGATATGGAGACATTTCTGGTGGAGGCAAGTTTGCACCAATTTTAAAATTTTATTAAGTACTGAAGTAGAAACCCTGAACTTGGGAGTCTATTGAGTAAATCTGTATGACAATGATAAAAATCTGTATCATAACAAGTAGATAATGTGAAGTGTTCAAAGATTTTTATCAGAATTAAGGATTCTTTAAACCTTAGACTAACTGGAGGGATGTAGGAATATTAAGAAGATAACAATTTTTTAGATTGTCTTCCTCCTTCCTTCCTTAAGGCAATAATCACTTAAGTAGAAAATACTGTGTACAAGAAAATGGCTGGAGCAGAAATCTATGAATTTAGTACCAAAATTTTCCGCTGCTCTTTGACTAAAGAGGCAGGAAGCATCTTTTGTGACATGCAGTGGTCCAAGCAGCAAATTAAGCTTGTATTTTCATAATTCTGCTGTCTCCTGAATCAGTGAGAAGATTGCTCCTTTTGAAAGTCAGGCAGATGATGCAAGAGGGAAAAAACAGAAGATACGGTATTAAACTGTCACAGTGTTTCCCAACTACAGTCAACACAATGGTGTATTTAGTGACAAACTGTTCTGCAATTTTTGAAGACTCATCCACTCTTCACGGAAGCTAACCACTTTTTTATACCTGAGCAGTAGTGGTGATATCTGAAGTTCTGGGGGCTTATCTTGCTTGTGTGGTTGTGGAACTCAAGGCTGCTTTAACCAGCTTAACTGATCTTTGCTTATACAATTAGCTCTTTAGACTGAGCACTTGGCTCTGGGTTTCTTTGATTGCTTTTATTTTCTCTAGCATATAGTGTTTTCAGGGACATTAATAGACTTTACTATATTTACTTTTAGAGAGCTTGGTTATTTCTGAGCCAGAGTGAATTTGTAAGTTCTTCCAGAGGTCATCTGTTGAAAATAATTCTGATTCTGTGAATCAATAATTAAAATTTTATTTGCACATGGTGTATTTTTCTGGTCTTTACCAAATAATCTAATCCTAATACAGGTGCGTGATCGTCAGAAACTAAGAGTGAATGCTGTATGTGCACCTGCTGAATCATGTGCTGAAAATTTACCTTCAAGACCTATTGAAGAATTACAGTATGTATCTGATGGTATTCAGAAATAGTTTTAAATGAAGTGGGTTTGTTTTGTTGCTATATATTAGAATTTTTTATGCAGATCAAATTATCACCGGTTCAGTTCTGGGTTAGTGGGACTTATTTCTGACCACTTCAGTAACTTCACCTTGCATACCTGCTGAAATTGATTTGTGATGCATGCTTTTTTATCTCTTCTTCAGCCGATACGGATTTTATTCATATTTACGAGAGTTATTTGATGCTCCTCCTCCTGTGATGAGTTACCTTTGTTACCAGTACCATGTTCATAATGTTCCTGTGGGAACACAGAAGACCAGAGACATGATTGAAAGGGTAAAGTATCTGAAGAAGCATAAATGCACCTTGGGTGTGGAGTTTTATTTTGGAAGTTGTTTGGCAAGTAGATACGGAGAATGCAAAAAATTGCTTTAGCAATTTTATTTAGCCTTTTTGTTTGTCTTGTAGAAGTGGGAACACTTCCATTATGGGCTAACATATTGCAAGACATTTTAACAAATTTAATCAACCTAATTTTTCACTAAACTTAATTGACAGAATATAGCTGATGCTGCATATGTAAACTGAACAACATTTTAGTCAAATGTGACTTATCCTATGGAGACTTCTTGCCATTTCTGGTTTAGTGGACCTTTTTTTTCTTTATGTATTTTAAGTTATAGTAAATCTTTGGTTATTTATAGTATCCTTTTTGATATGAGTCTTTTAGAACTAACTGCTCTGGTGTGTTTATACCTTCTCTTTTCCTGCAGATGCATTTGTTTGACTAATACATTACAGCTCAGTTTATGATTTAATGTATTAATTCTTGAATACTTTGTTTCTTTGTTACAGAGGATACTTGTGGAACATGTTACATATCTGAAGCAAATACAATCCTTGTTCACTATGCAGTACCAATGCTAACAATTTTATTGGTGTAATATCTTGATAGTCAGATTTGTTTAATTAGTTATGGTAATATACTCCAGCAGAATCTCAACAGTTCTTTGCTTACCGGTTTGAAGTACAAGTGTAATGCTGCATTAAACTTAGCATTTTTTTGCAAAGACTGTTAATAAGTAAGTCCTGCATAAGCTGAAGTTTTTCTGCTGTGTTTATCAATCACACTTATTCCTTGTTCTGATGAAAAGTATTGCTTTAAGTAATACTTTTGTCACATTAATATTTTCTGTATTTCTTAGGTCATACAGGAAACCAATCTGAGGCATATGTATACAGCGGAAGAAAAATACATTATTAAAGTATCTTCTTACACAAAACAAAACCTCTCTAGTAACATATGCTTGAAGGAGGCACAGTATCTCACTAGTTCAGTGGATACAGAAGAAAGAGGACAGCTGGAAAACCAACGACAGGTAGAAATGATTTCAGTAACTGTGTATGTTGTGAACTATTAGCCGTTTTGTCATGCATTAAGCAGAGCCAGCATATGTTAGCATGGTATGCAGTAAGAATGCTTGTGGTCCATGTTCTTTTATTTCAGGACATCAGTAATACTTTAAAGTCGTTGGATGCACGTTTGACTGCACTGTTCGACAGACAGAAACTTCTGGATCACAAGGACAATAAGCTCAGGCAAGAGAAGAAGGAGCTTTTAGAGAGAGGAAACCGGAGGAGGCAGTTGGAATCAAAAATTGGTGTGAAGTATGATAGGTAGGAAACAAGCTATGTTATCTATGAAAAAATCTTTAATATGTATATTATCATTTTAAAAGCAGAGATTTTTTTTTTTTTTGTTTTCTCTTACTTCAGTGTGCTTTTACTCTTAAAAAGTAACCAGTAGTTGAGCATTAGATACAGGTGATAATCAAGACAAGGAAGGTGTTTAGAAATTATGACATGTAGCAATGTTCCACATGATCTTCTGTAGTAAAATCATAAGATTCCAGTTAAATATCACTGCATGTATTTACTCAGATATTATGTTATTGTTCTGACCTTGTAGCACATACCTAGATAGTGCCATGATGTGTATGAGTGGTACTAAGCAAGCATGTCAGGGATTGGATAGGACTCCAGTTGTCCATAGTACCATTCATTACATATCTCTTGTCTTTATGGGCCTCTGCAATTTTTTTTCTGTTACCATATGTCATAAGGCAAAGTCAGGGCATGGTTGAACAGGTATTTCATTTAAGCACACACTCCCAGTAGGCAGTGTAGACAACATTAACATCCAGTCTGGATCTTTCTTGTCTTGTCCTAGAAGAACCTAGGAGCACTGTCTGTCGGTTCTTCTACTGGGCATCTCATAAGAGAACTTTGTTCCATCCTGTCAGTGGTTTCTGTTGTGGAAAGATATGGGACTGTTGTTATTAGTTTCTTGTCTACAGTGAACAAACAGAGCACCCTCATCCTGCACTGTGGTGTGTGTGCTGTAGCCCCTAACCATCTTGATTGCTCTCTGAGTTTGTACCAAGTTGTTGATGTTTAGCACAGTGGTCCAAACTGTGTGCAGTGCTGAACAGAGAGGAAAAATCACTTATCTTGCCTGTGCTTCTACTCATACAGCCTGGTTGCTGCCAAGTTGCTGCCTTTATGCACAGCTCACTGTCCACCAGGGCTTCAGGTCCTTCATTGCAGCTTTGCTGCAGCCAGTCTGTCCTGAGTCTGTATTACTGCCAGATCCACTGTCTTCCCAGGGCAGGACTCTGCATTTGTCCTTACTGAATCTCACTAATCTTCTGTCAGCCTCTTCCCCAGCTTCAGTAGACCTCTGTGAACTGCAGGCTTATTGCTCCCTCCCAGTTCAGTGTCTAAAAACCTAACAGCAAGGGCCTCTCTCTGCTCTTCCATGTCACTGGCAGGAGTCTTAAACAGTACAGGACGCAGTTCATAATCCTTGGTACTGACTTCTGGGCAAGATAAAACAAACCAAGAGTCACCATAGAGTCACATTTTTTACTTATTTAGTCTTCAGTTAATCCAGACTGTGGTCTCCTAATTTGAATCCATGAATGGTGTGGGACACAGCAGTCAAAAAATGAGAGAAATTAGTCTGGATCCAGCAGACTGAGAGGAAGATTAAGCTGATGCCGGTTAATGCTTCTCTATGTATCCAAGTAGTGAAGCTAAGCCTGACTTGCCACTAGACACGCACAGAATACATTTGAACAGCATATGTGTGTGGAGTTGCACATTGCACAGTGGTCATGCAGAACAACTGCACAGATGCAACACCAGTGATTGCCTCATGTTCGTGCTCTGTCTGAGCAGCATGGGATTACCCTGGTGCATTGTCTGTGCATGTCTGTGGGCAGTGTGGATCCCATTGGCGGCTGGTTCCACACACTCTGAACCTGCACAGTTACTGTCCCTAGACCTCAGTCTCCTGAATTGCTTGTACCTGGAAATGCAAATCCCTGAGGTTGTATCCCTGCTTCTGTTGGCCTGTAGAGACTGCCTCCCTCACCCATGTGTGCCTGCATGCTGAACTGGCTGTAATTCCCTCGTTTCCCAGTAGCTCATTCTGTGGTCCTTGTCTCAGAGATACAGAGGTAATATATATGTACAGAGGTAGCCACGACTCCTCCGGTCTGCACCCCATCGCCAGTACTCCAGCCGTCTTACCCATAAGTACATACACATGGCAGCAGTCTCTGTCAGCCAGGCTGATCCCTCCAGTAGCCATTTCTTCCTGTGGTATCACCCTTAGTGACTTGCATACTGTCTTGGCTCCTGGGCCACTTGCTGTCTTGTGTGCCTTGGTCTTTATTAGGGGTCAGACACTCCTTTGCACACTTGTACCATGGTGCTGGCAGCATGGACAGTCGCATCATCCTGTGGTATACTCACTCTGGTCTCTCCAGGCAGGTGCAGCCATCACAGACAAGCAGGCTCCCCCCTCTGACTTATGATTTGACTACAATTGCTTGCACTTAGACTTCCAAACACATGAGTGCTGAGTAGAATGCAAGAAAAGAGAGAGGAACAGAGTTGAGTAAAAAGAGAATGTGCCAATTGGGCATGGCTGGGCAAGGGTAGCAACCAGCCCACTATTTACATCTAAGTGTCCCTCTTATCCTCATATTCCTCTGTTTTCCTATACATGTTATTTTTCAAGTTACCTAGTTCCTCCCTTTCCTCACATTTTTTGCACTCTCGAATATGTAATAGTAAAAGTCCTATGCTTTTCTGCTGCATCCCATAATGTCTGTTCTGTAATACAATGTTCAGCACTATGCTATCCTACAGGATGTGCAAAGTCTGGGCTGGGGGCTGAACAGCTTAGGAGGAATCTAGTGGCTTTTTGACTGCAGAGGTTGAAGGACTCTGTTCAGTCAGGGACACTAATGTTGCCCCGTACACACTGACGTTTCTTTTGACACTGAATTGATGACTAGTGAAACTGGAGGACTTGGCCTTTAGGAACAGAGATACAGGGCGATCTCCACTGAGATAATAGCAGAATTGTCAGGAACAAGACCACTTGCTATGTTGTGTAATTACTTTTTTGTTTTAGGTATCTTCTACATTGTAAGTAGGAATGCTGTTTTGTCTCCTCTATGTAATTTTTACACTCTGCTGCTTCAGAAAGGTATCCATGTGTTCATGAGCTTCAGTGAGCAATTGGTAACCCTGGTGAACCTTGACAGTAATTGGTCAGCAGTGAGGCTGCTCAGCCACAGTGAGAAATTTGGGTCACTCAGAGGATCCCACAAATATACTGCAGCATGTTTGGTGCATTCACAGTACTGCTAATGCAGACAGAAATGCCCACTAAAATGTGAAAGAGCCACAAAGCCACAGGGTTTCCAGGTGAACTGCAGTCAGTGAAGAATAACTGGTTTGTTGAAGAGGAAGGAAGGTGGAAAGGTGGTGTGACTGTCTCTTCCAGGAGAGCTGTCACCAAGGGTTGTGCCACGACTTACATTAGGATAGGGGGCTGCTGTTCAGTCTCACAGATGGAGTCACAGACAGGCATGTGTTCACTCTTCTTGAAGCACAGTGTAGTATCCCTGTAGACTTACTTGAAAATAGTATTTTCAGATATTACTTTTGCATTTCAGAGCCTGAAATTACATGAGAGCTGTATCATTGCCTGGAAGAGTGGTTTTTTGTTTTATTTCAGTTACTTTTTTGGTTTGTAATCTGACATGTAGGTGTGGTTCTTAGGAACACAGTTTAGTGAAGGATCTGGCAGTGTTGGGTTAGTGGTTGGACTCAGTGATCTTAAGGCCTTTTCCAACCCAACCAATTCTCTGATTCAATTGTAGTGCAAGAAGGCAACCCCCCCAGTCCAACAATCCAGTTGACTAGGTTGTTGGGTTTCACACCTGGACACTGGTACTGAGGCTGTCCTGGGACAGGGTGTCCCTTTTTCTGAGTCCTGAATTTGCACTCCCATCTGCTCCCATGGCCCTGCGCTCCTCTGGGCTTGTGGAGATGGGCATTTCATGGACTCATGGCTCGTGTGGTGCGCCTGGTTGTAGCCAAGGTGCAGGGTATTATTTGGTCTTCTGTCAGCTGCTGTTGTCTTGTTTATGTGTGTGGAGGTGAGTTTCTGTCAGGTACCCTCCCTAACAGAAAGCTAAAATTGATGTTAAGTAGCAACCACTTGATCTTCGTCGCCTCATTGTTTCACAGTTGGGTTCACGAGGTATGGTATGCCCTTTGTAAATCCTTGATGAATCTCCATGATCACCACCTCCATTATGCCCCTAGAATTGCTTCCTGAAGGGACTTGTTTTACAATTTTCCCAGGGATCGAAGCGAGAATGACCAGTTTGTAGTTTTCTGTATCATCCTCTTGGCCTGTTCAGCAGTTTTGGAAGATCTCCAAATGCTTTACAGCTCAGTAAAAATCATTGTTCCTTTTCCATGTTTCAGAGGTCTAAAACAAGTGAAAACTCGTGTTTTTCTGCACTGAGATGAGGATACAATTATTTTTTTGGCTAGACTATGTAAGAATTAAGTAAACTTCCTGAACTCACCTGTGTTGTATTGTTGTAAAGAGGTATCAGAAGAAGAAGAGTTCATTCTTTGCGCTGATTTTTTTTCTCGAATTTGAAATTTACAGAAGTAAGGGACTATGCTTGCTCAGTGTTGCTGTTAGTAGCCAAAAGTGGAGTTTCTTTAACTGTTACTTTTTTGTCTGTTGTCTGTTCTTTGGTTTAAAGTGCACGGGCTGGGAATGCCTCCAATGTGTTTGGAATGTTTATGATTACAAATTCCTGTTCTTGCTAACTGTTGGTTTGTCATCAAGTTTAAGAATGTTTGTATTTTTATTATGATTTATTTTTAATCACAAATCAAATATTAATCAAATATTGATTTCTCCCGTAGTTTAAGACAGCTCGAACAAGATGCTATTGACCTAGAGAAGGAATTTCAGCTGGCAAATGTAAAGATCAAAGAAATAAATAAACAAAAATCAGAACTTGTTACTGAATTGACGCATCTCATGAAGGTAAGTATTTTTAACTTGGTATGTGTTCCACTTTTATGAAGATTCCAGTTCATGTAATTTAAGTAGGAGGCATGCAGCATTTGTTACTGTCAGTGTTTTCAAGCTAGCTTTCTTAATTATTGAATAATCTTAACTTTTTCCTTTTTTCATCTCCTTCTAGTTTTTTTTTCAATCTGTATTTCTGATAATTATTTTAAAATTGCTTAAGAGAATTGGAAGTGAATAAACTTTTTCCTGTGCCCAACTTCATACTGTATAAACTTTGTGTTAAAGTGACAAATAGTGAAGATCTCAGACCTTGGCTCACCACTGTAGTCAAATGCTAGTGCCTTCAAAATTTTATCTTGTAGGTCCCCTAGGTCTGCAGTAGAAATCTTATCCTCCCTTTCATTAAGGGAGAGGATGTATTTGTATTTATATGTTGTTCATAAAGACATGATAAACAGTTGCTTTCAATGGCCCATAATTGTAGCTACCCTTTAGACAGTAAAAAATGTGTTGATGGTTTTGAAGCCTCTAGACTGTTCCTGAGGCTGACTTGTTTGCAAAAACACAAACATTTTAATGTCAATGTCTCTAACCAGTTTCTAGTGATCATTAAAGTCTGTTACATAATTTCCCAAATACAGCCTTGTTTAGTTGTCATGTGCTGTTCCAGTTAAGACATCAGATATGAATTGTTGTACATCTTGTCAGTCAACTGCAATGTCATTACAAGATGCATATGTCTTTTGTGTTTATTTTTTGACCTTTTTCCATCTCTGTTACGTGTAGTGTCCACCAATATCCACCTGTTGGATTCTTCTCTCTGAGTAACAGTTGAGATGGCCTTAGCCCTTTTTATATTTCACGTAATAGTATATAGTGAAAGTGATAGTGATGGGAAAGAGAGTGGGAGAGGGAGGGTTAATGTAAAATTGCGAGTTGAAAGTAGGCATGTGTATATGTATCTACATATGTGTATTTATATATATTTTGTGGAAATTATATATTCATCTATAGATGCGTAAAAGTACATGTGGACTATACCTCCTTAAGAATTCGGGTGATCACTTTTCATTGAATTTGACAGCAGTATTGATGACCTGAACACAGTATGAGATTGTATGCTATGACTAAAAGGACAGGTAGTTTCTAAACTAGTGATTATATCGGTTTTGAGTTTGGTGGAAAAAAAATCTGCTTTGTTTCCCTGTGTGCAGAGGATCATACCATTGAACGTCGTCAAAGTAAATTTGGCTTTTCAGATGACCAGGGTGACTGCTGAGAAGAACAGACTACAATCAGAGTACAAAGAAGGAACTGTACAACTAAGAGCTCTACAGGTAACAATATTTATGAATATTGGGGTATCTACTTTGAAAATATCTCACTGGGAAGCCTTTATGCTGTTGAAAAGGATGCTTCTCTGTCTTTGTTTAGAAGTGGCTGTTAGCACTGCTAAATATTTGGCCTTGATTTCTGTAGTTTGACTTCGACCTCTTCATTTAAAGCAGAATAGTAGCTTTGCCATCCTCAATTAAGACAACTAAGCTGCTGTGAAAATGTGCCACTTAGTCATCTTGTCCTGGATTTTTTTGTTGCAGTAAAAAGTGTGTGAAAAGGCCAGGTGTTACTTGAAGGATTACTTTATTCTCAGGCTGTCCATAAACAAGTAGCTCGAACCCACATGGGAAACACAAGCTCAGGATGAACCAGAAGGTGCAGCAGAATAATAGAGCTATTTTACCATTCTTTCATAGCTCATTTCTTCATACAGTAATTAAATGTCTTTTTTGGAGGACAGAAAAGAGACTGAATGATTCTTCTCTTGATAGGTCTTATTAGGAAGCTGTGCTCTGTTCAGGTGAAAAGTCAGAGGAGCTAGTTCCACAGCAAGTACACATTTCTAAGAGTAGAGGATGCTGTCATTGCTTGTGGATTGCTTCAAGGGTCAATTTTTGTATTTGTATAGTAGTACAATCTTTCAATGCACTCGGCAATGAACTGTCAAAGTATAGGGTGGTAAGTTGGGGATTTTTCCTTGTCTTTCAAGAGTTCCGTCAACTGTAAGCTAGTAATTCAATTTGATCATAAAGATGAAAGTAAAAATTGGAAAGCAGTTTGAAAGGTAGTAGATAGTTTTTTTACATGGACAGGTGCTTGCAAAAAGAATGGTCTTAGCATGTAGTTAGAAAACCACTCGAGTTATAGTTACCATCACTTACAGGAAAATTAGGCACATGAGAACTTTTTAAGAAGAGCAGAATGTAGCTTAACACACAGATGAAGTCCAGCATGTTACTTAGGAAACCACTGTTGTAGAAGTTCTTACCCATGATGCATCTTTTACTCAGTTTATCAAAGTTCAATGAAAATCATTTAATTGCTGGTGCTCAGTAACGAGTAAGAAAGTTTAACAAAGCCATGAACCTCATGTCAGTAATGTGTATTGTCACTGGGAAATTCATGTAATGCTTCTAGTTGTTTCTGCAGACATCATCATCATTTAGGGAGAAGCTTGGACTAGTACACAGATGCCTGGTCAGATCAGTAGACAGGAATTGTTATTTGTAGCATTCTGACAATTTTTTAAAATTGCCTCCTTCCTAGTAAAAGATGTGTATGAGTCAAGTGGAGTCCCATTCAGGCCCCCTCATTAAACCAACATGAGCATTAACACTGCCACGTACTTTCTAATATATAGAAGAAATAAGGAATCAAAGGTTGTATATTTATATTTGTCTAAATTTTATTTTGCGTGTGGGCATTGACATTAAACTGGCAAACTTGAGGGAAAATTGAAAATTGACTTGTTGAACTGTCAGTGCATTTATTCTAGTACATGCTTGATAGTAACATCAAATATCTATTGCTTTCTAGTTTTAATGTGACATACAGAAGTTTCTCCTGCCAACTATATGTTTTCCTCTTTACTGAAGAATTTTACTTACCGTAGCTTGGATCAGGCATATTCAATCTGTTGAATATTGAATCTGTTTCAGATTTTAAGTGCCTACAGATCAACTTGAACGTTTGTTTCATGCAGCTCTGCAGACCTCCCTTCGAGTGAGAGCTCTATATACAATTGAGAATTAAGATTCCCCACCTCAGTTGATTCAGAATTGATTTGGGCTCTGGAAATGATCAAACACAAAAATTTATTCTTCTTGTAGAAAAAAAAAATGGGTGCCTCTCACAGTATCTTTTGCCTTCATTATCATGTCAAAATATTTCAGGTGAAGCCATTTGACTTTTATATTTGTGGGATCAAAAAAACTATTACAGGGCATCTGTAGATATCCAGTGGAAGGTAACTATTGTGCTGTACAATAGCATTTATGCTAATTCAGTATAGCTTGAGATCTTGGCTGGAAAGAAAAGGGGAGACATCCTCCCTTTACTGTTTTATCTGTACAGCTGTAATGCCAGTACTCCATTTCCCTCCTCTGCAATAGAAGTAGGGGTGGTCTAAAAAAGCCTCTTCTAAAAATTTTCCAACCTTTCTGAAAACACCAATTCAGTATAGAAAAATATTTTTACAGTGTATTTGTGGAGATTGTGAAATGCTTATCTGTAATGCAAAGATCTTTTTTCATAGTGCTTAGTGGAGAGGGAGGGAAGAACCGGTTTTTTTTGAGTTGATAGCTGCTGAGAACAGGTTACTAACTCTTGTGAGTGTGACAAGATTACTAATGATCTTTACTGCTGCTTCTGTTGTATTTAGTTAATAACAATCAGTTACACTTCCAGAAAGTAATGACAATGACTGTGACTATCAATGTCTGTGTCCTATTTTTAAAACTGTGAACTGTATGATTTCAAATGAAAACTGAAATTTTTTCACCACTGGAGGGCTCCTTTATTTAGCTGAAGTACACAACAGTAAAATTTGGGAAGATAATGCTTGAATCTGCATGCACACTTGTTAAGGTGAGAGAAAAGAAATTTAGATATTTCTGAAGAACTCGCTTTTGATCAGTTTACCTTGGCATCTGTTGACTTGATGAGCAGAGATGTATAATGAGTTTTGTTAGTTGAAGCAAATTGTTTTGGTATTTTAATAGTCCGGTTTCACCTACTTTTTCTGATTCAGATGTGGTTTATTGTTAGTGTGCTAGAGTTAGCCCTGGAAATTCACAATAATATTTTAAAAAAAAGATGGTGGTGATTTTTAAAAATATTTAATATTTCTAACAGCGACGTTTTCATGAACTGGATAATAGGAAGCAACTTCTTTATGAGAAGTGCATGGAATTGATGAAACAGGCTCGACAAGTCTGCAGATTGGGTCCGGATCAAGGTTTTCCAGAAGAATTTAAAGTTGTATGTACAAAAAGAAAATTTTACATATCTTGAATTTCTAACTTCTCCTGGAAAGAATAATGCATTTTTTTTTTATTAGAAGGCTCCCAGTAAAGGATTATATGTACTTCTTTTACTGTGGTTAGCCTTTTAAACCACTTGAGATATCCTTTGACTACCACTTTGTTATGTGCACAGAGGAGAGAAAATTAGACCTGTGATTTCAATTGAAATCCACAGTCTCGTGTTCACAGAAATAAATAGATGCCATATTTTTCTACCTTCCTGCTCTAAGGGAGCAACACCAAAGAATTGAGGTCTGTACCCAGCCTCTTAGAAGTATTAATTTGCATGTCTTATCTAGCATAGTCCATGTCTTACACTGAATTTCTGAGTATCTGTGCCTGCACAACTTAGGCAACTAAGTTGTGATACATAACTGATTATGTATCTTAATTATGTAAAAGCACTTCCAACCTTCTTTCTCTGTCCAGAATAGTTAGTGGGGGAATTTTGCTCTTTTAAATTTTGAGCATGTGACACCCTGATTAAAAGTAACAAAATAGTTTATGGTTTTTTTATATTTTTTTTTTTAAGAAAACTTAAGCCCTTCATTAGTATTGCTTTGTAACATGTGCAATCCTTTGTCTTGTAGGCGTTTCAGACTCTTCCAAACACATTGGAAGAAATTGATGCTTTTCTGAATGAAGAGAAAACCAGGGCTTCCTGTTTCACAGGCATCAGTGCTTCGGTATGTTCATTGCTTTCCCTCCCCCTCTACACACATTGTACTTGTTTCCCACTCTGTGCTAGATCTCTTGGTATAATAAGCTAGATAGTAGGAACAATGTGCTGTAATTGCCAGATTCTGCATCTACTCAGTTTTAAAGTAGGTTCTTCAAACAAAAAAAAAACATGTTGCGATAATATGAGAGAAACAAAGCTTTACTGTTTCCTTGCTTTAAAGTTAGAAATCTGTCTTGTTTAGTGTGCAGTGCAGTAGTCCGTGTAATTGTGTTTGAACAGTACCGATGCAGTGTGGTAATGTACAGTCAGGGTTACAATTAGTAGATATTTTGCGGACTGCTTGTTTTTTATTCTGGCAGGTTGTTGAAGAATACAATAAGCAAACACAAGAAATACAACAGTTAACAGAATATCTAGAGGAAAAAAAAAATGAGTTGAATAACTATAAGCAAAACATTTCACAGGTAATACTCAAGTTACTTCTGTATCATTATTATAATTCTATGCCATTGTAGGAATGTATGTACAGAAATAAATGGTAACATTTCAGATTGAGTGTAAACTGAGATGCTAATTATGATGTTTTTTCAGTGTAAATGCTATCTCTGAGGGAAAATTCAGATCTTAAATTGATTTTACATGGATATGTCTGCTTTTAGGTCAAAGAAAAGTGGCTAAACCTCTTGAAAGTGATGATTGAACAAATTAATGGAAAGTTCAGTAAGTTCTTTAGCTCTATGCAGTGTGTTGGTGAAGTTGATCTTCATATGGAAAATGAGGTATGATTGATTTTTTTCATATAACATTCATATTTTTTTGCATAATGATTTGGTTATATATTGCCAGAGAGAAATAACAAGTTGTCAGGTGGAGATGTTTTTTTTAAAAGCATTGAACTTTTACTCAATATTTTCAGTTTATTAGAACTGACTTATCAGTCTGATTGAAGGCAAGTGAGTCTTTATCCAGATGACTAGGACTTCACCTCCTGGCTTTTGGAATAGGCCTGCAACTTACAAAGCTTGGTTAGAAACATTGTATTTACTTAGCTGTCACTCAGATTTATTAAGCTCATTATTTAATTCTGAATTTTCAGCTAATTTTTATCCTCTATTATCATCCAAATGTTCAGTTATTAGGTGTTGAATTGATTTGGTTCTGCTTGTAGTTTCTACTGAAGTCTGAGGGCATTTGATCAGTTCTGAAAAAGCAACTGTCATTTGGCCCATCCTGTTACCTTCTCAGTAACTTCTGTAGGTAGGGTTTACCTCTGGTGAAGAGTTTAAAGCATCAGTAGAACTTGTAGAGAAGTATTCAGTGCAATGAACTGGAGAGGGAAATTTGATAGTTTGTTTTAAATTGATCACTGAAATTATGATGTCAAGACTTTCATATGTTAACGCATAGACTACATAATAGTGAAAGTTGACACAATTTTTTTCTGGCTTATATTTTTTTCTTGTAAATTACTCAAGCACCTTTTCTGAAAATAGCAGTGGCAGTTACTACTCAGGGCAGAAGAGTGACTGGTATGGCTCTTTATATGAACTGCATAAAAACATTTACCTGGAAACTAGCAATATGAAAAAGTAGAACATTAAAACATAGACTTTTAAGGTCTTTTGATAGTTACTTTGACAAATCTATAGTACACAAAAACTGTCTTTTAGATAAAAGTTTGTTGAAAGAGAAAACACAGAAGGAGCAATAAAGCTATTTAAAAGCAAAAGGTGTGTCAGCTGAGGCTGCTGACAAGTTTCACTTTCCTGTTAAAGAAAAGCCAGCATTGGAATCCTTGTGTGTGGTTTTCCCATTGAAGTATGAAATGAAAATGGCTGTCCTGATGGATTTTGAGCTGCTTGCACTTGAAGAGGTTCAGATTGGTACACAATGTACGCAAACACCATTACTCCACTGTTAAAATTGATAGTATCCTAAGGCTTTTTTTTTTTCTGATTAATGGGATTTATAAGGGCATGCTTTCTTCTTATTCTAGCCAAGATTTTTATTTTCCTGTTGATGTTCTTACTGTATATAAATCCTTTCTTAACAGCAATTAACAAATCATAGGAAAGGGAATGGTATTGGAAATTCTATAGCAAAAGTAGACAAGAGTGAAGGAAAACAGATGAAACAGGATTAATATATATAGATGAACCAGAGTTAATATATTGATTTTAAGTTGAACCTGAGTAGTTGGTTGACCCATGTACATTTGTATAAATGTCCTTTAGTTTGCCTGTCGTTATAAAATAAGCTATTATAAAAAGAAAATGAGTTTAAAAGGTACTGGCTTTCACAGGAGGAGTATGAGAAGTATGGAATTCGCATTAGAGTCAAATTCCACAGTAGCACTGAACTTCATGAATTGACTCCGTATCATCATAGTGGAGGTGAGAAAACTGTTTCCACTATGTTATACCTGATGGCTCTGCAAGAACTCAACAGATGTCCTTTCAGGGTTGTTGATGAAATAAATCAGGTGAGAATCAACAGTATGGTATTGCTCTTCCTGTGTACAGATGCTTATGACATAGTGGAGAGAACAGACTTTTTTTTTTCTTTTCAGGGAATGGATCCAATGAATGAGAGAAGAGTTTTTGAAATGGTTGTGGAAACTGCTTGTAAAAAAAGAACATCTCAGTACTTCCTCATTACACCAAAGGTGTGTGGCAGAAAATGAAATAGGAAGTTTCAAGTATAGGAGAATGGGATTTGGTGTAATAATACACCAGTAAACACTGTATAACTTACCTGTATTTTACCTATGAAATTTTGATTAAAGAGAGTATTTGTCCATTTTAAGGACAGTCAGGCAAAAATTCAGACAACTTAGACCAAGGCTCATCTCCTCAGAAACCTGCTCTGGATTTGTGGCCCCACTGGAAGTATCATGTGTTAGCCACCAGTGGACAGGGTTACCATTGAAAAGGCTGTAAAAGGTAATGCCTCTAGCTAACACAAAATTCACACTGTAGCAGAGACTAATTTCCAGACAAGTCAGATGATGATACTGGAGTAGGAGCAGGCTAGTGCTGCTGACATCAGAGCTAGAAGAGTCCCACATGATTACTTGAATAGTTTTCCTGTATTAATCTGAGATTTAGAGACTCAGAAAAGAGGAGATTAGTGCGCTGAATGTGACCAGTTCAATTGTACTCTTTGGTCAAAATTAAAAAAAAGGCAGTTGACTTACTAGTCATGCAGTGATGCAGTGCCAAGTCTTTAAATGGGTAAATAGGGTGGCTGTCCACCTGCACCATTAACAGAGACTAATGTTGAGCTTGATCCAAGAAAAATTTAAACAGTAAGTATTACTTGCACACCAGGGAAACAAGCAATCGCTAAGTGTTCTGGTTTTCGTTAAGATGTCACTCCTGTATCTATATACACTGTATTTTAGAAAATCTGGCTGATATGTCCTGTTTCTTCAGTAAATATCAATTGAAGGGTCTGAGTAAGGCCACCTCATAGCTTTTACCTTACTTGAAGGAGATGGAAGGTAATGCTTCTTGTTCCTTTTCATCTTGCAGTGTGCTTGCTTCCATACAGTGTGGTCATTTCCTGACCACATTACTTCTTTGTTGTTCTGTGTTATCTGTTCTGTTGTTTTGTGTTTTCTATTCCCTTTTGTCTTCTTGTGATTCCTCTCCTTATTGAATCAGGTTTTCCATGTGCTCTCCTACTTAGGGAAAGAACAGAATGATTTGGATGTTGCAAGACAGATAGCTCAACTAACTCTAATGCTTCCCAAATTTAAGGAGTTGTAGAAAATTGCTGTCTGGGGTCCAGAGTCTGTGTAAAAATTGAGTCTGTTGTCAAATTACTAAGAATAGAGACAGGGAAAAATTGAGTATGCAGAAAGATCAAAATTAAAATTAAAATCAGGATTTTAGAAGTCTCCAAACTTCAAAAACCAGAAAAGTCAACATCATGGTAAGAGGAAACTCGAGGACTATGTTGCAGCATTATTCAGCAGCAGGAGACAGGGTTATGAAGAGGTGGCTGAAGATATTCTTGGCACCCCTTCCCTCTTCCCCCCACAAGCAGGTGACATGGCAAGTTGCAATGGCTTGTCACAAGAAAATTCAGTGAGAGAGCACATTGTGTAAAGGTTTGGTTGATTGAGAGTGTTTGTATGGGCTGCATTAGAGGATAATTAAAAAGGCTGCACAGGTTGGGCTGAGAAGGCCAGACTCTGCTGTTCATGGCTTACCTGCAGTTCCTGAGCCCCTGCTATATGTCACCACTTACTAGAGAGTCTGACAGTTTGTTGTACTAAGCCAAGCTCCATGTGTGTACCCAGTGCATATAGGAAACACTTTGACTCTTTTTCAGTGTGTTGACACCTCCCCTGGTTGTATTTTTAAGCAAGCTGCAGAGGAAAGGGGTATAAATTAATATGCAGTAAAGTTGATTAGGAATACTGTATTTTGAGTAGTTGTGATTTGCTGTCATAATGAGTAGATGAACTGAATATGTTCTTAGAAGTGAGTTTGAAAATTAGTATTTTAATACAAATCTGGTGAAACAGATTACATTTATTAAACATACAAATAACTTCCATGTTGGGAGTTAATCCTTTTTTTCCTGTAAAGTGAAATTCTAAATAATCTTAAGTTAGGGAAATTTTATCGAAAACAGGATTCATTTCAGTACAAACATAAAATTTGGGAAATTACATCTGGTGTAATGCCTAAATGACTAGGGAGATGGAAGTGACAAGTTGAACATCAGTTGCAGGTAAATTATTCAATGTCGTCCTGAGCACTGCTTATAATCTATGGTTTGCATGTCATCTTTGTCTGTTGGGCTTGTATTTGACGTGATTTGGATTATCATTAGTATCCAACTTTGGCTGTTACACTTCAGAAAAGTAGTACAGGTGCTGAAATTACTCCAGAAGGTAGCAGTGCAACTTCTAAGTAATTTTGACTGCTCTGAGTTTCCACTAATGGAAATTGCTTAACTCAGAGAAGCACAAGAGAGACATAGATTTACTTGGGTATAATTACTGTCTTCTGTCCTGCCCTGGGGAAAAAAAAGGAAAAACATTATTCTGTGCCCACAGAGGAGTGGAGTTATTCTCTGGATACAGCAAAAAAGCAATGAGATCGATGGCTGCAAGAAGGTACGGATTAGATACGAAAATTTTCTTCTAATAAGAATAGTGATGCATGGAAATTGGATGAAGAATGAGTCCCTTTGAGGGGGTTTCTAGGAACAAATACACTTCACTTCTCAGGTTGTAATCCTAGTATAGTGATATTTTTGAGATCTAAGGTTTTTCATAGATCTTACTCAGTTTTTTTCGATAATGGGGAACATCTAGCTATTTTGTCTTTGGTTTCTGTGTTTTTCACCAGCTCCTGCAGAATCTCACTTACAATGACAAGATGACTGTGCTGTTTGTCTACAATGGACCTTTTATGCTGGAGACGTACAAATGGAACATAAAGCAGTTTAAGAGACGGCAACGGCACCTTTCAAGCATGACTGAATCTTAATTCTACAGAAGTATTTTATGTATCTTTATTGAAACATCTGGCTTTCAAGAATTCCGAAATTGTCAAAGAGGAAAACCCTCAAAAAAATGGTAATTGAGAACTTCGGTTCTTAAAACTTATACAAATGTTTGATAGATTTGAAATGCACGGTTTTCTTTCCAAAGTCTTTCATAGTGGTCACTTTCTCCAAATAACCTACTCTTCTCAATTGTAGGTTTAATTTTTTTTTTCTATTCTATGAGTTAATGCAGCATCAGAAGTGCAGGTAGTTTTTCTAGGTTATCCTGGACTTACTCTGTGACTGTTGTGTTTTTAGAGGTTGGGGTTACTTTTTTCCAAAAATTGGAATTTGCTTTTGGTAAATAATTTTACTTTACCACAGATGTAGGTATTATCCCATTTCCCTGTTGAAATGCATTTTTTTAAAATTAATTCAGGTGATCTGTAGAAAAAGAATGGTTTGCAATCATTTGTTTTGTAAAAATAAACCTGAAATTAATATAAATAATACGATTCTATGAATATATTATTGTTGAGTAAATACTTTCTCTCAAAATTAATAAATAAATATAGTAGCATTTCATTTTGTAGTGCTCAAATTATAAGGTTTTTGTAGCAAATCTCTTAGTACGGAGACTAACAGAATTCCAGGTCTTCCTGAAACAGTGAGCCTAGTGAGCTTGCAGAAGTAAAACTAAGCAATATATATCTTCTTGTGTGTTTTTTTTTTCTAAGTAAAACTTCTTACATTTTTGGTGATAGATAAAACAGTGCTGCATATTTGACAAGCAAGTTTAAACCCAGGAGGTTTAAACAAGGGGTCAGCTGCACTGAAGTGATTGTACAGTCAATTGCTTTTCAACACAAAGCCATAAAAATGTTTAATAGAGTGTTTGCCATAACTGTTAAGCATTTGGAAATGCAGGTTACAACAGAATGTTGAAGACCTAAAATAAAGTCCTGATTATTAAGTTAACTATTAAATAAGTAAAATTCAACAATTTGATGTCTGCTTTCACTGGGTGTTTTTCTTAACAGCATCCTGGAAATGACCTTTGCTAGTGAAGCTGGTATTCCAGGCTTTGATATTCATGCATTCAAAATAAAATAACCCACTACAAAATATGAGCTGGCATCCGGGAGGCTTTAGGTGTTAAAGGGGAGGAGGTATTGTAATTGTTCCTTTGAATAGGTAGATGAGCCATCAGTGCAGTAGAGAACCGCGCATTCTTGTTTCTGCAGGCCACTGTTAGTCAGTGGAGTTGTCTGACTGTGAAATGAGTTCCTGGGACAGTTTCTATGGTGATTAGTGTCCCAACATAAATACTTAACAGAAGATACAAAAGTGTGGAAACTCAGGCTGTGATCCAGAGTTAATTTGGGCAGCAGAGTATCCTTGACGTAATTGAGGCTACAGGCCTATCTGTGTCCACTGTATTGAAAGATCTTGGTTTTAGAAGTATTATTCAAAATTTCTGTTATCGGGAAGTTTGTTGCTGTTACTGTTCTTTTTTGTAGCTTATTGCTGTTTGCAGTAAATAGTTCTTATCTCAGCCTGCGACTTGGCCTTTTGTGCCTTCAGTTCTCCTCTCCAGCACACTGCAGAGGGAGGGGAAAATGGAGCAAGAGAGTGGTGTCTGGTTTGAAGAGTCTTGAGAGGGCAGAAATTGGGGAGTACCATTCTTAAACCAGGACAGATTGGCACAGTGTCTGATGGGAGGTGTGTGACAGAAGAGCTACAGCATGGGAAGAAGGGGAGGGGGAACCTTGGCACTCTAGCTTCTCTGTAAATAAGTGAATCAGAATTACTCTCTTCACTTGTGACTCACTAAAACACAGTGTCCAAAATTACTTTTCCTAGGACTTTTTGTTCTGGAAGCACTTCCCCCCCCCATTCCTTGCTAATTAAGAATAAAGCCACGATTAAGTACACTATAGTTTCTGAGAGAAAGGATATGTGGAAGGGAGTTAAAGAAAAATTCTTCACCTGTTCTGCCTAAACATCTGAAAATCCCGACCCTTTCTATGCCATTGCTCCCAGGCTAGGCTTGCCAAAAGCCATGCTTCCAGGAGGCTCTGGAATTGATCCAGTGTCCTTTGCATATTTCCAATAGCTTGGGTGAAGAGCAATTTTTTGTAGCAGGGGCTGATCTAGTAGTTGCTATAACCTCATTTTACTTTGATGCTAACTTCAGCCACTGACAAGGCTGAACTAGTAGGGAGAGGGGAGGTGAGTGCAGAAAGACAATATTTTTAGCCACTGAAAGCTTTTCAGTCTTGACTGTAGCAGTGTGGAAAGCCAGCAGGGAAAGCATGGAAAAATAAGGACCATCAGCAACAGTAGAGACAGAAGTAAGAGAGGTGATAAGCGGCACTAGAGCAGCCTATCAACCTCTCCTGTGGTTCTGCTCTTGCTGATGGTGTAATCCTCTGACACCAATTCCCACCTTTATGCTTTCCACCAAATTCCTCCAGCTTTTCTGCACTAAGCTGCTCCCCAGTTACTCTTGGAAGTAATTTCCCCATTGTCTAGTCTTCATCCTATTGATCTAGGCCAGTGGGGGTTTTTTGACAATTGTACTGGTTTTGGCTGGGATATTTTCTTCATAGAAGTTTGTATGGAGTTATGTTTTGAGTTTGCGCTGTTGGTTACATAGGGATGTTTTTGCTACTCCTGGGGGTGCTTTGCACTGCATGGATGCCTTTCCTGTTTCTCACACTGCCTCGCTAGCACAAGTTTATAAGAAGCTGAGAGGGGACACAGGTGGGACAACTGACCAAAGGGCTATGTCATGCTGTATGACATTGTCCTCAGCAGTAAAAGCTAGGGGAAGAAGGAGGTGTGTTTGGATTAAGTCTTCCGAAGTAACAGCTGTGTGTGGTGGAGCCCTGCTTTTCTGGGGGAATAGCTGAACACCTGCCTGTTGATGGGAAGTAGTGGATGACTTCCTTCTTTTGCCTTGCTTGCGCACCCAGCTTTTGCTTTCCAAATAAACTGGTTTTTATCTCAACCCAGAAGTTTTCTCACTTTTACCATTCTGATTCTCTGACCCATCCCACAGGGGCAGGGTGGGCATGTGGCCCTGAGCTGCCACTCAGGATTAACCCACAACAACAGTGTGTGTTGGTCTCAAAACGTGATGTTGCACCTGTCATTTTTGCACACAGAGCTAAATGAGATCTTGGCAAATATCTTAGCTTGTTGTGTGTTTATAGAAGAGCAAGTCACCTGCTTGCAGACTGACCTCTTTGGAAAGCACAATGATGAGAACATGGCAAGTTAGCCAGAAAGGAATGACAGACTTCTTTGGGGATAAGGAGCCGTGCATAGTAGTGGACAAAGTTGATTTTGCAGGAAGCAAGATGAAGGGAAGGGATGATAACTCAGAAGATGGTGGCAGAATATACCAAGGAGCCATAGAAAAGAACAGAGAGCTGAAGAGTGCACAGGTGACATGTAACATGGATGGGTTCAAAAGAATCTGGATCGCATAATTTAAAGGGGAACGATGTCCAATTCCCCCTTCCCAATTTGTTACCAAAGCTGTAGACTGTGAACATTACACAGCTTGACCTTAACTGCAATCCATTATCAGTTTGGGTCATGTAAACGGTTTTCATGGACAATAAAAGTTTTTTTGGATGGTTGGGTTCTGCAGGTTTTCTGTTGGTTGGTTGGTTCGTTGGTTTGGTGTTTTGGGTTTTTTTTCAGGGTTTTTACTTGTTTTGTTGGTTTTGTTGTTCATTTTCCTGAGGAATTACAAACACACTGTAAATCCAAAGCAGATGATCAGTACAAGGAGTGCAAAGGGACTTTTCAGATACCACCAAGAGTACCAGCCTCACTTTGTCCTCCTGCAGTGAAGCTTAAAGGACTGTTCAGGTGAAAAGCCACTGGTGTTACAGTTTTTTGTGGGCCCCAGCAGCTGAGAATTCTGATTCTACTTTGTGTTTGCTTCTGAGCTGAACTGTACCATCCATGAAGGACTGTCCTGGTCAGAATTTTTGCAGAATTTAAAATACACTTTGCTGTGTAAAATATACTGGCGTTTTCCTAGTGTAACAGTTGCCAGTGTGCATGCAATTCCCTAAGCATCAGTATGTCAGAAATCAGTACGTTCATGAAAAATCCTTGCAGTAGCTTATATTGGGGAGAATCCTTTATTTCAGTTTGAATAAATTTACAGTAAGGCTGTCCCCCTTGAAGTGTTTGTTTAAAAATGATACCCCTAAGAAATATGGCTTATTAGATGTAAGAGTTGAGTGTAGTTTAGCTTCTAGATAAGGCCTGGCTTATTTCATGCAATGCAGAAAAGCAGACCAGCATTGCACAAGCTATAGTAAATGGTTTTCCTTTGTATTTTTTGACAGAGTAGTTATGCATGGGTTTTCATAATGTGCCCTCAAAATGTGCTTTCTGCTGGGAAACCCTGTTCAAAGCCACCAAAGCAGTCATTAACAGCAGAAGAGCCAACATCGCTGTATGTGGTGCTTCTGGGGAGCTCTAATATACCTTAAATCTGTGTCTTCTGAAACTTCTGCTGCTTTCTGGTCCCTGCCCATTAGCCAGAAGAGCAAGAAAAAGCCATTGAGAAAGTCTGAGACTTTTCTGTGCATCTTTGGTTTATTTCTCCTTGAGTTCTGAATTTCAAGAGGGCCTTGTTGGATCTTGTCATAGTGAACTGCCCTTACGTACTCAGTGTCCTGTGTGCTGTGGTTTATACATTCCATTTCCTTTGTACCTTGTGTTTCACTGTGCAGACACGCAGGCATTATGTGGTCTAAGAGGCAGCAGACATTACGAAACAGACACTGATGGGGTTTGATACGAGAAGTGATAGGATGTTTATCAATTATCAGTTGAAGGTCACAAGCCAGTAAAAATACAGCAATAGTTGGAGCAATTTCAAAAATACAAACTGAAAGCAATAGGGACTCTAATTTACCCAAAAGCGTGGATGAGCCAGAAAAATAATGTGTGTAATCATACAGAAATAAGTGTCTGTTAAGGATTAGAACTGATGTCAGTCAAGATCATCTCTTTGAAACAGGAAGATTTCCACAATACCTGTGGAAGTGTTTGAGGAGGTGTTTTTGGGGGTCTGAGAGTTTCTCAGCTGAGGACAGCATGGCAGCGAAAGCCTGGTAGCTGAAAAATTCTTCCCATTGGGAAAGCTTCCTCTCCTTTAAGGGAGTCCCATAAACAGTACTTGAGTAAGTACAGTGTTCTGACAATTGGGCATTTGTATTAAATTACTGCTGAAGAAATTTTTCCAATGTGGCTGAACAGTGTGAGGAGCTCAGTCTGAAAGTTTTGTTTCCAAAACAAGTTATTGAGAAAGTAGAGGTTGTTACAAAGCTCTGATGCATAAATAAAACCTCACAGACTCTTTAGCCTGGAAGAGTGAGTGCTGAACCACATTGTTATAGAGTCCTGTGGAGATCAAAATTATCCAGGTCAACCAGCAGGCAGATTCAGAAAGCCATGCTTCCTTGTAAGCAGCTTTCTGAACCACTCTACAGTCATTTAACTAGACTGTTAAGACATTTTATGGCATGTTTCCTTTCTTTTATCCTTGGCAGAAAGGAAAAATGAAAATACAGAATACCCTTACAACCTTGTAGAAACCATGCTCTCAGAATGAGCAGGTCTGTGTTCAGGGTCACACTTCCCCATGCCAACTGTCAATGCCTCCATGGTGCACCCAAGACTTTGCATGATGTACCCATTCCTAGTCAAAATTTATACCACTCCTGGCAAGACCCCTCTGTACTGCATCTCAGTGGTTGGAATCCTCCTTCTAAAGCCTCCTCTACACTACACAGCTTTTGGTAGCTGTTCAAATTACAGAACTAAAACCAAATATTAAAAGGTTTAAGATAAAGAATGGTAAATTTGTGGAAAGTCTTTTATGATGAGATTGCAAGGGAATGAAGCCAGTGCCACAGCCCTGTCTCTCTTATTCATAAAATCAATGACAAGCTGAAAAAAGAAAACATTATGCGCAGGTTTTTTTATCTGTCCTTTAGCCATCCAACACAAGAAGAGAAAACTCCAACTCAGCATTGAGTAAAATTTGGAAGCTACTTACAAGTTTTGTTCCAGCTGCAGATGGCAATCTTCCACCCATATGTCCCTACCTGCATTGCTGGAAGGTTACATGTTCCCTTGGGTCCAGGGCTCATCTTGCAGTCATATCCAAGCCCTGTGCCCCTGCACCTGGTTAAGTTCCTGTAAGTGGGTGCTTTCAGTAACTGTGATGCCCGTGATTGTGCATGTCGGGGAGCTTTTTGGCACAGGGTACCTTGCCATTCCCTTTCAGAGTCGAGCAGATGCTTTTTATCTCTGTACACCAGTGAACCCTCCAAAGCCATGGAAAGCTCAAGGCAGCAGTGTGTCTGCAGAGTCCACAGTGTGGCTGAAGCCTCATTTTCTACTCAGCAGCTGCACAGAGTGAGGGAGAGCACCACTCTGAGCTCAAAAGCCATGGAGCAGTGGGAGCCAGACTTCTTGGGAGCTGGAGCATGCAGGTGATGGGACACTTTTTCCTGAGTACAAGTTTTGTCTCTGTCTCCCTGCTGTATCGGAAGAAGGAATGCCTGGGAAAACACCCTGGAAAAGTAGAGAAAGACAATCCAAGCTAAATGATGACTAGCAGCACTAAGACCTTTGAAGCTGGTTCACACACTGCTCAAACTATGGATTTCGTAATGTGCAGTTTTTTTTTTTGTTGTGGTCATTCAGGCTGGTTTACATGACCACTGCTTGATTCCAGTTATTCAAGACCATGTTTGGGTTTTTTATTCCTTTTTGCTTTATTTGGACAATATATATATACATATGTACAAAAACACCTATGCCTACTTTTTTTTTTCTTTTCCTTTTTTTACAATTTCATGTGATTTACAAAACAGGACAGCAAAATAACTTATAAAGAATACGAATACTGTACAAAAATAAAACTGATTAAACTATTGGGAGTTTGTATTTTACAGTGTTACAGATCACTGGTTTGTAGAACAGTATTTTTAAGTATGTGTCCAGTCTGGTGTATGCTGGCGTAAGTCCATCTGCAATCTGAAAACAGATCTGTAATGTCAGTCATGAAAAAAGTTCAAGAAGAAGTATGTTATATAGCTATACCTTTAAATCCATGACTTCTCTATACTAATGGACTTTCTTAATCAAGGAGAGGAGCTGTCCTAACTTCAGCGCTATTAAGTACTTCCAAATAGTACAACAAGTACATACAGTATTAGAGAACCTGATTTTCCTTTTCTTTTCCAACACTTGCAACACTATTCAAAACTTAACTTCAAGATGCAAGGATCTAACCTGCAGTTTGTTTTAGGTGTTAAAGCCATTGTTTGCTTTTACTGAAAGAAAAAAAAACAAAAAACAAACCAAATGAACAAAACAGTACAATGATATCCCCAAACCTGGTAATTCCCAATGCATTCTCTTAGCGATTAATGAATCACATTAATCCTGGCTGTCCAATGCTGAAATACAGCATATACTACCATTTAGGAAGGGTTTTTTCAGAAACAGGATCTTGTCGCTGGCAGTGGTGACACATGCCTTGCATGTCCCATTGTCCCATGGACTAAAGTTCCTCTGCCTATTTCAGACTTTGCAGGAACATTTCTTTACATGTGCATTCTACCCCAAATACACATGGATACTATAAAGCTGGCCATTAATCCTGGTAGCTAAGTGACCAAAATGTTTACATACTGATTTAGAAGCTGCTTATCAGCTGTGGCTTCTAGTTGTGGTTGACTGGATGTGAGGATGTCTTGTATTTCACAGGATCGGGCTTTAATTTTCCAAGTGCTGTATTTGTCCCACAAAATGGCAGCAATCCAGACTGCAGGATGGAGACTTGAAATCTAGCTTGATCTTCGGAGAGAAGAACAAAGATGAACAAAGATGCACCTTTGAATCTCATCGGGCTGCTCATGGCCCTGACCCTACTCCACAAGGCAGCATTAACAGTACTAGTAAGCAGAATACTTTCTGTATATCTTGATCAATAAAAACACCAACACTACCAGGTTTTATTATAAAGAACCTATGTCCCTATAACTCAATCTGAATACGAGAAATTAAAGTTTGGTTTCTAAAATAAATGTTTCAAAAAGCTGAAACGGAGGTAGAAAGTGTGCTTGGTTTCCTGATGTCTTCACTGAAGAAAACACATCCCTTTTTATTCCATAGACTGTTCAATATCCCCAATGCTTTAAAAGAAGTTCTCTTCACATAGACGAAATCTATCATGAACTCTACACAGGTAAAAACACAGTATGCGAACTGATTTCTAATGCTGAAAGCCATATACAACTGTAGAGGAAAACACTCTACTCTCCACGTTAATTTTTTATGTTTGTTTCTAGGAAGCAAGCTTTTTATCAGATAAAACAATAAGATACTGTAATTGCAGGTGTGCTAACAAGATCTTTTATATACAAAATTTTACAAGATGACCTAAATTCATCTGCAGTGGAGACACTTTGGGTTTCAGTGTAAGTACTCACAAAATTAATTTGGCCCTAAGTCTCTAGTAGGGCTGCACCTCCCCTTCCTCTTCTGGAGGAAGGGGTAAAAACCAAACAGAAGAACATTTCTGGAAAAAATAATGTGTAAACAGATTCTCCCCCATTATGCAGCTGGGGAGGGGAAAAAATATATCACTGATAACCTCTTAAATTTCACGCTTTTAACATAAAAATATTTGAAATATTCACTAATGATCACATCTAGAAGTTTTCATTCAGTGGTCTTTCTGCTCCTTTTAAAGATAAAAAAAATAGCTTTAAAATAAAAGTTAACATTGCTTTTATCACCATTTGATGTGCCATGCATGACACAGGTACAAAGTACTAAGAGAAGCTTATGTTCTAAAGGAGTATTGCAGGACACCTTCTGTATTTCAAATTAGCGTGTGGTATTCCCCCATACTCCAGAGAAAGAGCAATCAAGAGATACAGGAGCCCTTCCGAAGTGCTCCTTACAGTAATTTTAGGTGTTTCCGTTATCAGAGTGCTCTTAAGAAAAGGTCTACTCTCTCCATAAGCACACACAATTCCCATAGGACTCCAAGGGAGTTAGGCCATGGTATGAAGAGAATAAATCTTTAAGGCAAGTGTAGGAAGAGAAAAAGCCTTTAAAACAGCAGCAGTTTGTAAAGGTGGTAGCTGCTTTGTGCACCCGTTCAAACAAACCACAGCAGAATAAAGCACTGTTAGTGGCATTTCTGTAGTACAGTACTATATTACTGACAAGTAAAGTATGGGATCATATGAGAGACATATGCTTCAGCTCCCACATGCCCGCCACATTATCGAGGCTGAGCTGAATTTTTCCAGGTAAGTGAGTAACAGAGCTAAATACACACACAGTCAGAAAATTACTGAGCTCTTTATGGGGATTTTTTTGCTTTAAGTATTTTCTTGAACCATACATGTTTTTACTGGAAAAGTCCAGCTGATATTCAAAAGTATAGTTAATACAAAGAAAAGTTAAAAATACCTATTTACTTTAATGGGCCTTATTGAGTATAAATTCACCTTATCTCACTATATCAGTCAGATACTATTGGTAACATATGTACTGTTTCTCTTAATAGTCTCTTTAAGTGCAGGATCGCAGAAGATACACAGAAGTAAACCCACTTCTACAATGTGCTATGGAGTTTTTATCTGAGTTATTTACGTGACTCGGAAAGTGTTTTTACTCGACAGACTCTAAATACAAGCAGCATTACACTGTTCAACAAAACATGTTCATGACACAGCAATCACAAAGACTTTGGGGTCATGCTACTGTGGTGGCACAGGCCAGACCGCCCAGTCACATGTATGTACACCAGTATCAACACATTACATTGGAAGAGGTGGTTCTCCCTGGCTGCCCCTTCCCTCCTCTCACCCCACAGTCCACTTGTTCCAGACTGTTCTCAGGGCAGAGCCAGGAGGTGGAAGATGGGGAGGGGGATACTGAGTACGTGTTTTTTTAATGCCGGCTACATGTGCTTTTGGACAGCAAGGGTGACCGGCACCGCAGTGGATGCTCGTGTTCTGGCACCACTGCCTGCACCCTCGCCACAGCCTGCCTCTTCTCCACTCCTTACCCAGGGCCAGCCCTGCCTTCACAAGGAGCTGCTGGAGCTGGACTTTTTGGATCGCTTGATCATGCTGGGGTGGAATTCGGTGTGGCGGCGGGCGTGCTTGGTCAGGTGGTCGCTCCGCATGAAGCGCTTCTCGCAGAGCGGGCAGCGGAACTGCTTCTCGCCGGTGTGGGTTCGGTAGTGCCGTGTCAGCTCGTCAGAGCGGGAGAACTTCTTAAGGCAGTCGGGCCACGTGCAGGGGAATGGTCGCTCACCTGTGGGGAAGAAAGGATGGCGAGAGATTATGGGGGGCAGGGGTAATTAATGCAGATCGGCACATGCTGCTGAGGGAAAAAAGCTGCTTTTGTTTCCTGCCATGGTGCCAGCGGAGTTGTTGATAACTCACTTCATCAGGTTTCACTCTCACCTCCAGTAGAAGCCAAAAACCCCTCCAAACACATGAAACTCACATTCTAGTGCAGAACCTTACACGACCTGACGACTGTCAAAACAAGAGATGAGCTCTGCCGTTGCCTGTATGTTTTTCATATTGTTCTCACTACAGTAGCTTGGGAAAGGTGTGCCAGAATTATTTCTCTGACACTTCCATTCTACTGAATTATTTGTAACAGTTAGAAAATGATGCAAAAAAAAAAACCCCTTTAGCTAGGACAAGTCTTTCCAGCCCAGGAAGAACTGAGTGGGGAGGCATCGGGAAGAACAGTGAAGCCTCAGGGCTGCAAACATGTAGGGCAAAACTGCTGCACCTGCAGAGGGAAATTCCCATGCTCCCCTTTCAGCCCTTCCTCTAGAAAACCAAGGTGTTCCAGCAAGTATCAATCTTTAGCTGGTTTGAAGACAGGAAAAACACCTCATCATTCACATTCTATTGGAATAAATGTTTACTATAATGATGAAAAACAAACCCAAGCACCTTAACCTAAATGACACTGCAACTTTGCTTTTACAAAACAAGGGTGCAAGGATTGAACAGCACTCCATGTCATCTTCCTGGCACTCCACGACCCTACTGTTCACCTCTCTGGGTTGCACAGGCTTTGCCTTCAGGCACAAACACAGTACCTCCAAAGCAGCAAGGCTGACCCTAGTACACAGCACATATGGAAACTGAAGGTGTTGAAGTTCACATAAAAGATTTCTACCATGCACTGGTGCAGGTTTCATCCATTAATGTACTTTCTTCAGAGTCTCCTGAAGGGAATATAAATGGCAGCTCTATGACAGCTATTTATAGACAACCATGAAATATAAAAACTATCCCAGGGGTTTTCCAGCTTGGAAGAGCTGGAAAGGAACTCAGGAACTCCAGTATGTCTTAGTACTATGAGGTCTGGCACAACAGGTGAGCACACTTTACATTCAAAGATCAACAAAAAAGGAGTGATTTACAAAGTGGGTCCTGGAGTTCTCCCCAGATACAACAGCAGAGACAAAAAGCTACGACTTGAATGAACAACCCTGAAGCCAGGAGGAGAACGGTCAGTACAAAGTATGGTAGAGTTGCAGGGAGGGACTCACTCATGGCATCCAAAAGGCCAAAGGAGGATAAGCACAGGCCAGGTAAGCTCACGTGCAGTTACCAGAGGCCCTGAAAGCCATAGTAAGCTTCCCTGAATAATGCTTCACTGTTTGGGCTCCTAGTTATTTGTGCTCCTTTACAGGCAGCTGCCCTATTCCAGACCAACCAGTGTGCCATGGAGCTGAGCTGGATGAGTGGGACTGCCTAAGTCACAGCACAGCCCTGTGGCTGCTGCCCCTGTGCTTGCCTCCTTCACCTCTGCCATGCTGGTTCTCAGTCAGGGGAGAAGGCTGGAGCACAGGATGTCAAGCCGGCTGCTAGCCCAAGCCTGCTGGAGGCAGAGCTGCCAGCCATCATGAGCCAGGGCTATTTTGTTTGTTATAAACTGATTTTTTGGCTCCCTAATGCATGCTTTTAGGCATAGTTGGAAGACCTTCTGAACAACCACCGCCTGTATAAAACAAATTAATTAAAACAGTATGTAGGGTCATGTGTGCATGAATGCCATGGCCACAGCTACACTGTGGAGCAGCACCAGGAGCTGTATAGGGGCCTCACAACACCACCCTTGCCCAGTGCCAGCCCTTAGCATCTGAGGCAAGCATTTCACTTGTGCTGCTCTTTTGCAATCTATCTCAAGGTTTCTGTCACAGCTCCTGGAAGCAGGTGGTAGTGGGAGGTGCAGAACGGCTTTCTTGCCCCCCGGGAGTGTGGGAGGAGTGCTATACATCTTGCACGTGTAGAGCCATCTAGTATATGCCTCTGTGTCAGGTCCCAGAGCACTGGGAGCAACTGAGGCATCCTGCCTCATCTCTGGAAATCACATTTCCAACCCTCTATCTCAGAACAGCTCTTCAGTCTGCCCAACTGTAAACACGGAGGTAAAGTGCCTAGGCTGGATAACAAGCATCAGTCTTTGGGGAGCAGCACCTGTATTTTAGGCATGGTAGTATCCAACCTGAGTGTCTAAAAGTAGTGTTTAAGATCTGGCCTCAAGCAGCCCTTAAGAAACTGAACTCCTCCCTCATGCACTCCTGGAATTTCATCTGGGAAGATAAAATGAGGCCCTGCTTCTGGAATTCCGTCTGACACATGACAATAGCAGCATGACTTCCATCACTGCTACCCCACACATCCATTGCACATGCCAGGGGAAAGCACTCTAAGGTTATGCAGTGTAACCACAAAGCTTTAGGGAAAGGCAAGGCTTGCTCAGGATCACATGAGCATCACCTCACCTGCTGTGCCTTTGGTACTGTACTCTGCAGGGAATCAACCCTGGGCCTGGCTGGAGGAGGATAAAAAGGCTGTGGGAGCCTGGGTGCAGAGACACCTTGCTACCAACAGGAAAGCTGCTGTGCATGAGGATGGGGACAGAGCAGAGATTGCAGCCCAAGATGGGTGACCACGCTCCCTTGGAGGCACCTGGATGTCACCAGCACGGACCCCCATCCACCACAGAGCTCCCAAGCACAGTAGTAAAGAATGACTTCATCACCTCAGCAATACCTGCAGAAGCTGTCACAGCCACTTTGGAAGTGCCCATATGAAAGTAGGCACAATCCCTGAGACCTGGATGCATTAATCTCCATGTTTCTCAGAGCAGAGACAAGGGGGAGGGAGGCTTTTCCAGATCCTGAGGGGTCATCTCCGAGCCTGAGAATTCACTGCTCCCCTTGGTCACAAAGCTGTAAGGGATGACACTAGCCCACAGAGATGGTACCTCAGTGGCAGCCCCAGTAGGTGCAAGGCAGGCGCGGAGTGTGTCTGGGAAGCACTTAAAGCAAGGCAGAGATGGCTGATGGCATGTGATAGCCGTCCACTCTACAACGATGGTAGTTTTATCTGCTGTACTTGACATGCTGTCTTTTTGCAGCAGCAGAGATGTGGAAGAGCCCTCTGAGAAAACAAGACTTGCAGCTCACATGCTTGCTGGGCAGGCAGTGGCCTAGAGAGCTGCAGTGCAAGCTAGTGCTGCCTCCATCTGGAGATATGGATTTCTGTGTCAGCTCAGGCAAGGCATCTATTTTCCTTAGGATTTTTCTCCCTTAGTTTTAGGGGTAGTAATTCTAAAGCTTGAAACAGCAGAATGAAGCATCAATATGCAGTGCTGTTATACACTGTTTTCCTTAGTGGCTGTATGCTACTGACTTTTTACATTATGCCTCTGATGGGATTTTCCATCAAGAGATGAAGGAAAGGTCAATGGTACATCATGATAATTTGAAACTATGTGTGATTGGATCCTAACACAACAGGCACAAGATGCAAACAATTTTCTTTAAAAAATAAGATGAATATGTGTATACACATATATCCAGAGCAGCGCAAGAAGTAAAAAGTGAGTGAAAAACTGAGTTGTAGGTAATAGAACAGATGCATGCATCTGCAGACTCCCATTCCTTGTGCTGTGTGGCACCAGGAATAGAGAGACAGTTTATTCTCAGTATAAGTTAACAGTGGTGCTTCACAGGTCTTCTCTACTGTCTAAAGAACTCCTGCAACCCTGACTTACTTTAAATCCCATACGGATGTAAAGGCCTCTGCAGATCCTTTTAATCTTAGCCCTCTTGCTACACTTGCCATTTTCAACTTGTTCCTTCTCCCCATCCTCTACAACAAATGTTTAGTTTGCTCTTTCTGGGCAAGTTTAAACTCTATATCCAAGCTAGTTTGTATGACCTGAGGCAGGTCCACTTCATTTTATTCTGAATAGATTTTTTTCCCTACCCTGGGACATTTCAGATTTTCCCACAGTGCAGTCTTACACAGATAGGGTTTCTGAAAAAAGAACACAAGAGTGGGCGTTAGCAGGCTCATTAACATAAGTACAGGTAGTAGTGGTATCCCGATTAGTCATCTGCCTCCTCACCAAAAAACACTGCTTTATGCAGGGATGACTGAGATTAGGAGCTGCAGTTCATGGTGGCTTTAACACACAGAATATCTGCTATCTGTCTCAGGTATATCTCACTTTTTCCCCCAGTAATTTGCCCCACACACCCTGAATGAGCAATTTCCTATGGGACACCGGACTTTGACAGAGTGTCCACATGCCAAATATTCTGGTGAAGACAGATCTTCTGGGCAGACAGATTGGAGGCCTTTCAAGCAGGTTTTTTCCTCTTCTGAGATATTCCAAAATCAGATCATTAAAACACATAGCAACCAGGTACAGACACTGGTGCAGAGATCAGCAGTGAGGATGTCTGGGACCATATGCCGAAACCAACACTTTCTGGAACACCTAAGCCACGGTCATCCAAGCAGACAACAGACCAAAAAGATGGGATAGGCGACAAATGGATGGGTTCTAGCAAGGGTTTTATTCTGCCAGGACTCAAACACAACAGGTCGGTTCAAGTATTAAAAAGCTGCTTTCAGCAAGAATTTAGGGTGTTCTGACATTCTTAAAACTACCACTCAGTAGCTGCTTGGACATAGAGGTATTTTGAGTCTCTTTCAGAAGTCCACATGCAAAACCACCGGCTACAACCTGCTGCTGCCCAGTCTAAAATCCAGGAAAACTGTCTTGCTGTTATCCCACTGTGATGCAGTATCAGATGCAAGAGATGCCCTTTCAGCTTCTCTGTCAGAGCACAAACCTCGACTGTGTTACACAAGGCTTTCTCTGGGGGACTGTGCCTCCGTACACATAAATGCAGACAGAGAGATCAGTCAGGTAAGCTACTTGTGAGAGGAAAGATCTTTCCAAACCCCACCAGAAAGTTAAATCTATGCTTTTGTAGCTAAGACAAGAGCCCCCATTCACGGATATTGAGACAAGTTCCTAACTCTTCTCCTTTCCCAGCTTATATTCATATGAACTTCCTCCATTTTGCAGTAATACTTGAATAATAACAACAATGGAGAGACACCAACTCCTAGCCTGGTGCTTAGTGCACTTACCTGGGAACAAAGGACATTGGGTTTAAGCTCCTGTCCTGTACGAATAATCAAATTTCCATGCTAAAATGAAACAGCTTTGACAGGGAAAGGAGGAATCCAATTTCACATGCATTCAGAAAGATAACGTAACTTTTGGTATTTCACTCTGAATTTATTAGCCAGTGTTTCAACAGACCTTTCCCTCAAGTTTAAGGTATTTATGGAGTGCTCTCAGGCTGTGTACATTAATCATAACCTGAATACAGATGGTGAATTAGACTACCACAAGTGAACAGTGTCTGAGGTATTCTTTGCCATCACTCCCTCAGACCCTGAGACAGGGCATACCATTTACATAAAATGGAATACAACAGACCCTGTTTCCTTACTCTTAAATTAGCCCTTTCCTACTCTTCCAGCTGTAGGCTTGGAAGCTGTTCAAGGCCAGAAGCACAGGGGCAGTAGCCTGGTGCACAACAACACAGCCAACAAAGAGGAAAAAAGGAGTTCCTGCAGCAATCCTAACAGCTGGTGCTGCAATAAACACAAGAGCAGTGACACCCACCACACGGTCTCCAGTGCCACAGCACAAACACTGTCCAGAACTCGGTAAAGCTGCAACTTCAATACATCCATCTGGAAGCAGGAGCTGTGCTCTTATGGATAATGCCTGCTCACTGCTTCTGTCCTACATGTGAACTATGTCATGCTGACTCAATTGATTAAGTTTTCTTGAGTGCTTTCCCACAACTGGCACATACACCTGCTTAAAATCTTAATTTTTTATCAAAAAAACGACAACTGGGAATTAGACAATTTTGAACCTAATCTTGAGGATTTCTGCCTACCTTATTCAGCTGGCAAGGCTCCCAGTCAGGATCATCAGGTTTCTCCCAAACCTGGAAACATGCCCATTAGAACTCCAGCAATTTGTGCATTTTCATTAACCATGGTATTTCGCATGGCAATCTGAATTTAACAAAAAATGTGTTGTCAGCTCCACTTTTTCCTCTTCGGTCCTATTATAAAGAATCTGGGTAAGTGACATGGCATGAGCTGGATAGGAGGGTCTTAAAATGCTAAATTTCAGATTATGCTCAAACAAAATTACTGAGAAAGATCTCAGCGAGCAGAGGACAGTCAACATACCAGCATCTGTACAGCCTGTTGAGTGAGATAATCTAGAACACAAATAACAAAGCAACACAGTTCAAACCAAAATGACACAGGGGCTGGTCCAACACCAAGATATCTGGGCAGCAGCAAAAGGCAGCTGTAGCGCCTTTTCTTACTCTCTACCAGAAATGCACCTCCACTTCCCTGTGCAGACTGTTAGCCTGTGGCTCCACTCCTCTGCCTAATCCCTGCTTCCAAGCACTGGTGAGAGCCAAATGCTGGGAGCACTTAAGAGTGCATCAGCTGCCTGGTGTAACAAAACTCTTGGCATTGTCTGGATCCAGTTTACATCATGATACAGTTGGTTGAAAAGCCTAGCTGAAGAAGGAGAACTTTTCCCACATCTGGATTTTGAGCACCCTAACTCTTAATTAAGGGCATCCCATCAATCCTCAGCCTCCCCAGGCAAGTAAACACCTGCAAGTCCAGTAGGTGGAAGCTACTTTTATGGTACCTTCCTGGTCAGGAAGGAGGGACAGAGAAGACCTGGTCTCAGTGGTCATGTGCCCTTTAACTGGATTATATTCACACCATCACAGCAAACATGAATTTTGTACAGCTTGTTTCTCCTGCCAGTTTCTCTCCCTGCCCTTTGCCTTGCACTCTCTGGCCAGGCCTCCTGACTGAGATTGCTTGTTTGTTCTCGTATGCCTTCATTCTCCCTGGAAACCCTCTGGCCCGCACACCCCCTGCTCCATCTTTGAGGCTAATAATAACACTACATACCTACACCTGTCACCTGTACACCTGTAACCCTACATCTGTCATAGCCAAACCTCTAAACCCACCTATTTAGAGAATTTCTGTTTCTTCTTCGTTTTGAAGGTAACTCTCTGCTTATCTGCTGTTGCTTGTCTTTTTCTTGTTCAGATGGATCCTTCACCTTTTCCCAACCTCTGTACCACTTCCAGGGCTTGGATCTCACCCAAGCCTAGCAGCACAAGCAAGGGGACTGTTTGCACAAGCAGGATATGCAGTGCCATCTGCTGATCTTTTTCTGTAAGAATCAACTCAAAAGACAACTTCTCATGGATGGCTAATTTGGGCCTTCTGGAAATTGAACTAGAATTAGCATCAAAGGCCCAATCTTCAAGCAAACAATTATACAGACATTTTTAGTATCTGAAATACAGAACCTTTGAAACAACAAATTTAAAGAATGGTTAATAAGATGCAGACCTCTAACCTCTGAGCACCAAGTTTTTGCCTTCTACCTTTCTACCTCGATTTGGTATTTTGTTTCTTGCTTTGCATTAGGCTACCAAAGATGAACTGGTGAGTTTTCAGATTCCCAACCACTACACAAAAAGAGAAGGATCCAGAGCTTCCCAACTCGCTTGGTTAGGATTCATGAATAAAGAGAACTGTGAGTACACACAAGTCCATGGATGTGAACAGAAATCCTTAAGCCATTTTCCAAAATAGAAATACTGGGATAAAATATTAAAAAATTAATACCAGGAAGCTTCAACTGGTGGCTGTGCACCTACTTCCACTAAAGGCTACACTGCATCAAGAAACCTAGCTGGTGGCCTGGTGAAAAATGGCAGATAGATGAGAGACATCATTTGAAAGAAAGGAAATAAAACAGTACTAAGGAGAGCCCATTAATGCTCTGCAATGTACAGTTATGAATAACTCCAGAGGTCCCATTGAATCCCACTGTTGCTAAGGAATTGTTGTCATCTATAAAAATAATTAACATTATCAGTATCATTTAGCATTTCAGTTAGCTACAATTAACTTCACATTAGGAAGCTCTGAAAGTTCATTACTCCTGGATGTCTGCATCCACAAATCACACAAATCACACAAAACTACCATGACAGTACATCAGTGTTTCTGAGTCAAATGCCTCATACTTGGAGCTAAGGCCACCCACTTGGGAGAAGCACATGCTGAACCTCATACCACTTCAGCACTACTTATTATAACACTACTGCTTACAGCAGGCTGTGTGGGTTGTACAGTACATTAATTTACATGTCATCACACAGAATGCTATCTCAGCCAACATCTATTCTGGTTCTCTTATCAGGGTGGATATTTGAGCGTGGGGTAGTAAATGGAAATGATACTAACGTTTTCTTTGTCACTTATGAGACAACATTTTGGAGAGCCCCAGTTACACTCAGCCTCCAAAAGAGCATCTGAGCTGCAGTCTCTGAGCTGGTAACACAACAACCCTTGGCAATGGTCATGGGGTCAGCATAGGGTCACCACTGAGGATGCCGCACCTCACGTCCTCCTTTCTTTCCCAGCTCAGAGAGAAAGTCTAACCGCAGAGCTCTTCGCTGAGCCATATCCAGTAATCCTACCCCCTTCTCTCTAGCCTCTTGATGTAAGCTCCCAGCAGATCTGCCAGCAGGGCACCGGTCGGCACCGAGCCCCGAGCCTCTCCCTCTGCAGTGCACGCACACCCAGGCACACCGGTGAACTGGAGCAACGGAAGCTGAGCTGGAGCTCAGATGTGGCAATATCCTACCCAACCCATATTAAATTCTACAGCAATGCCAAGGAATGGTACGTTCCTTGGGTGATCAACTCACTTTGTATTACACTGCTAACCATCACCACCAACAGACCCCAAAAGGTACCATCATTGACAGAACTGATGTAAAGCCCATGAAATGTCTTGGCAGTGTTTGTCTCTTTTTATTCTCTGCTTTCTGTTCCTGAACACAACCCTCTAATTCAGAACATTTTTAAAGTAGCCTTTTGTACTCCACTGTGATCCCAAGAGCAATTCAGACCTATAAAGGTTTTTATTCAATCACTTGCATTGAAGGTCTAAAAACAAACAAAGAAACAAACAAAAACCACGAAAACCAACAAACGAACAGAGAAGTCTGCTGCTGCTGTCCCCTTGGGGCTCGGCTGCCGCAGATATGTTTTATCTCCAGGTTTCCATGTTGCCACACCCTCCGAGGCGCCCGGGCGAGGGCCGGGAATGGGAGCACACAGCTTGATGAATGAAGCCCTTGTGGAACGCGTCAAAGCTGGATCACGGTAACCGACAGTGCGAGGCGCTGCCGCCGGGAAGAGCGGGGTCGGGCCTCCGTGTAGGGCGCCCCAATGCCCCGGGCCGGGGCGCAGTGCGGGCCGGCGCCGGGCGGCTCGGGGAGCAGCGGGCGGTGCTCTGCTCCACCGCCAGCTCAGCTCCAGCGCCTGACACGGCTCCACTGACGCGCTCCCCATCCGAGTTCGCCCATCCAGCCCGCCGGAGGGGGGTGTGTCCGCAAGCCCCAGAGGTGCACCTCACCCAGGTTCAGGGAGACGCCGCCACCGCCCCCTTCCTAGCCGAGCCGAGCCGAGCCGAGCCGGCAGCCCCGCCAGCCCCTGCTCCGGCGCCATGGCCCCGCGGCATCCACTGCCCGCAGCCGAGCAGAGCTCACCGCCAACTCTGCGGCCCAGGCCGCGGGTTCCGACGGCGGGAGCACCGAGAGGGGCGCGGGCGCGGATGGCGCTGCCCCCGCCTCCCTTGAGGAACGGACTCCGAGTTCTGACCCGGTGCAGCCGGGTTCGCCTACAGCGCCAGGGAACCCGAATCCCGCCGGCCCTGTGCTTCCCTCACCGACGCCCCGAGCGAACTCGGCGGCCCCCGCCGCCATCCTCCCCTCCCAGCAGCGCCGGACACGCCAAGTTCGCCCCGCCACCCCGCATCTGCCGCCGGGGTCCGGGCCGGTTCCCGGCCGGCGCAGGTGGGCGGCGGGCAGGGCGCGGCGCGAGGCGCTGCCGCAGCCCCGCCCGGGGCAGCCGCCAGCTCCCTCCGGACACGGGGCGCCGAAGAGAGCCGGGGGAAAGAAGGGGAGCGTGAAGGAGTGGGAAGCAGGAGCCAGCCCCGGAGCTAGAGCGGCGCGGCAGGGCGGCGGGGGCGCGCGGGGATGCCGGGCGCGCCGCTGGCCGGGTTCACCCGAGGACAAGCGCTCGCTCCCGCCCCCTTCCCTCCGCCACCGCTGACCTGTGTGCACCCGGTAGTGCGCCTTGAGGTGGGAAGACTTGCCGTAGACCTTGCCGCAGCCGCTGTAGGGGCACTTGTGCCGCTTCTCGGCCGCCAGCTTCCCCTTAGGGGCGGCCCCGGCGGCGCGCAGGCGGGGGGGCGGCCCCGGCGGGGGGCTGCGGGGCGGGCTGGAACCCTGCTCGGTGGCCGCGTCGCTGTCGGAGCCCGCGTCCTCGTCGGGGCTCTCCACGCTGTCACTGCAGACGGAGGGGGCGGGCAGCGGCCGGTACTTGTTCAGCTCCAGCAGGCTCTTGGCGATGGCCAGCAGGGCGCAGTAGTCCTTCCAGGCGTCGCGGGGGTCGCGCAGCTCCCGGGCCGCCTCCCCCTCGCCCGGCACCTTCAGCCGCGCCGCCTCGGGCACGGCGGAGCGGTTGGAGATGGAGACCAGGCACTGCGCCGCTACGAAGTCCACGTACGCGACGGCCGACATGGTGCGGCCGCGCCCCGACGACAAGTGGGGCTCCGTCCACCCTCACTGCTCGTCCGCCGGGCCGACCGCGCCGCCGCCAGCCATGGCCCGCCCGCGGCGCGGGAAAGAGCGGGGCGGAGGAGGAAGGGGGCGTGGGGGGCGAATAAATAGCGGGGCGCCGGGCAGGTCCTTCACCGCCGCCCCCCGGGGGCGGCGCGCAGTCGGCGAGGGGGGAGCGCCGCCCGCGCGGCCGGCCCGAGTCCGGCGCAGGGGCCGGGGGAGAGGATGCCGCCCGCCCCGCGCCCCGCGTGCTCCTGCCCGGGGGCGGCCGCGCCGGGGCCCATCACGTCAGGCGCGGAGCCCCTCCCGCCCCGGCCGGTCCGCGGGCAGGGCCGGCCGGCTGTGTTTACTTTCTCCCCCCGCCACTCACGGCGCCCCTTTTCTAGGGGGGGCGTGTCCGCCGGGCGGCCTCCCCGCCAATCGCCGCGCTCCCTCCCCAGGCCGCGTGCTACTCCGGGCGCCCCGCCGCGACCGCT
>NW_024511210.1:332464-385571 GCF_017590135.1 Pyrgilauda ruficollis
CCCGCGGTGAGGGAGGCGCGGGGCGGCGGCGCCGAGCGGGTTAAGTGGCTCGCTGGAAGTCCTACGGTCCCAGCAACGGGCCGGCCAATGGGAAGTGAGCCGGCTGATGTCACTGGCAGCACCCCGCCAATCAGCGCCCGGTCCCGAAAGGTGCGCAACGCTTGGAGGCGCGGGGAGCGGCGGGCGCGCGCTCCGGCCCGGCCCCCCCCGCGCCGCTGCCGGGGAAGGGCGGGGGGGCGGCGGGGATGCCCCGCCCGGGCGGGCTGCCCGTGACCCCGGCGCGACCCCGCCCGCGCTGGGTGCCCCTTCCCTGCCCGCGGCACCGGCACCCGCCGGATGGGGCTCCCCGTACTGCCCCGGGACGGGGACCCTGGTCCACGCGGGCAGGAGACGGGAGGACGGGCGCTGTGCAGGAGGCGGGACCCCGCGAAGCTCCCCGGAGAAAGCCGGCGGCGGCGCTACGCGCTCCATCAGCGTCGTCGTTGAGACAGGCGGCTGCGTACGGCGGGGAGAGGGGACCCCTCTGTGCCCCCACGGTGAGCGGGGCCGGTGCCTCGGCGGGGGTCGCCGAGCGGCACCACCGGGGAAGAGTTTTAGAGCCACCTGGTAGTGCCTGCCGTTCTGCCAGTGTTGGCAGAAATAAAGGTCAGGTTGACGCTTACCCCGTCGCCAAGTAAGTGCCATCCAGCCTAATCGAATCCCGAAAACCTGTCACGTCTACCCAAATAACACGCCCCCATCTCTGCCCCATCGAGCGCGCAAAGCTCATGGAGTGTTACGAAAGCGGACTGACCTGCGCTCAGCCAGAGAAGAGTGAAAAATTGGCTTCTGGATCGAGCACTATTTAAAAAAAGGAAAAGAAATTACCATTATCGCTAAACCACCAGTACTGAGGTGTGAAGTATGTCAGTGTGTTTTGCTGCTTTGCAAGCATCAGGAGAGAGAGTAACAAAAAGACTCTGCCTTTGAGATAATGCCCATGAGCCTCTATACGGCAGTACCCAAAGTAACATGGGTGCCTCTGAAATCACCGTGTAGATGGAGAAGCACTCCTGTCAGACAGAGGAGGTTTTCCCAGCTTTTGTGAACTGCATCCCAAAGAGACCGAGTCCTGGCAGGCCAGGGTCCCTAACTGAATCTTCTGTCCTCAGCTGCAGCCCACCCTTCCTGACAAAAACAGACAGGCCCTGAATGGTGAAGAGCATTATGGACTGCTATTAATTTCATTAGCTGAATGTGGAAATGATGAGGAAGTAGCTACCGAAATGAGGCAGTGTTGTTCCTTTCCTGCAGGAGATAAAAATTAGTGATGTCAGCCATTTTGTATGCTAAAACACTAGATCGCTATGTGTGTAACCTTGAGCAGTAATAATCCTGTGCCGTGGATAATTGGCATCAGCCATGGATAATTTTATGTGCCATAACTCAGAAAAAAAAAAAAACCCAAACCAACAAACAACCACTGAAATGCACAAACAAAACAAAAGAGCTAGAGGCTAGGTCTGTAAGTGGATCATCTGTAGGCTGATGAAGACCAAAGAGAGAATGTGAATAGAGCAATGTACCTAACGAGGTGGTCTTCAGGTTTCAGTCATCAGTCAGCAAGTCACTGAACCCTGTTCTCACAGCATTTTCCCCAGCTAATGTAGCATCCATTAGCCTCTGGTGCTTAAGAGACACCAGGCAGAATCAGAGGTGTGATCTCCAGGTCTGATAGGAAAGAGGAGCAGAAGGTATTGTTGTTTCTTTACCACTGAAGCTCTTGATATATGTCTGGTTTCTGTATAGTACTGGTGCCTACAACCTTCTGTTTCCTTCAGAGGGGCAACAGCATTTTACACAGAAAATAGCATCTCAGGTTTGTTAATCTGGACATCCAGGATATAACTTCACAAGCTACATGTTTGTAATCTTTTTTTTCACAGCATTTTCAGAGCTTCTTTGGCTGACAGTGTCCAAAAGTTCCTGCTAGGAGATGTCCTAACCCACGTTTCAGTAACATGCAAATAGCTTTCCAGAAGGTGACTTGCTTATTTCATGTCAGATACTCATATTAGTAAATACCTCTTACATTAATTTGTACAGTTCAGAGAGGAAAGTGTCAATAACAAAAGAGACAAACCTTTTTTGTTTGCAAGCTTGTTTTGTTTTGAGGTAACTCTTGGCTAATTTAAAGATTAGAGCATAATCTGTGCCCAGTTCCACAATGAGGAAGCATACCAAGCTTTTAAAATAATTCCAATATTCCTCCAAGAATTACTGCCTATTAAAGAATATACTGCCTATAAATATATCTAGTAGTCCAAAAGGCCAAGACTCCAAGTGAATTAGGTCCAAACAATACTTAAAAAGCAATGCCAATGTTATACAGAATTGTATACTTGGAGAGAGTATCAAAATGACCATGTCTACTTTCTGAACAGCAACACACACGTGCCTGGAAATGGGATTGTGCTCACAATCCTGTTTCTCTCCAGATGATACAGGCCATTGTTGGAACTCAAGACATCTCTCTGGATGCCCTGGATAGCTCAAAGCCCTGGCAGGGGTTCGGAGACCCTGGCAGGAAGCCAAAGACACCTGGAAATTTGATCTCAACCCATGGAGCAAATTACCACTTTATATGAAGAATTACAGGTCACAAAAATTTAAGAAGCATAGTAGTAACAGTCACAGGGTGAAAAGAGAAATTTTGGAACACTGTACAGGGGGGTTTTGAACCTTGTACAGGGGGGTTTAGAATTCTACACATAGAAGTCAAGGGTTCCAAGATGGAGGGATTTGGGTGTGCCCTGTCCTCCTTCTTTTGTCTCCCTAGCATCCATGTTCAAGATAATATTAGCATTCACAAATTAGTTTAGAGTAAAAAAAATCACTGTCTAACATAGATGATAAGTATTGAAACATAATTGTAAATATAGTATACGTAGTTTTTAGTATAAAAGATAGCACCAACCCAAAAGACAGAGAGTGTGCCTCAGACCGACCTGCAGAACAGACCTTGGCAAGCCAGACAAAAAATGTTTGAGATAAAGAAATAATAACCTTAAAAACGTGAACCAAAGACTTCTCGACTACTTCTTCAGCTGCTAAGTTGGAAAAAAGAGATTTTTAACAAAGACACACCTCGAAATCTTCCCAATCACACCAACCAAGCCAGACCAGAGGAGATCCCGAAAGGCCATCACTCAGATTTGACTGTGCTGATGGTAATACTTGGATATGGTTTCAGAGCGTGCATTTAATACCTAGTTTGGTTTATAATTCACAGCTAATTCTTTGCAATAAGTAGGCTAAACAAGGATGTTCTCTTAGACTGTACAAATGAGGTGTGAAACTTGGCAGAGGGGTAGGACCTAGGTGATCTTTAAGGTCCCTCTCAACCAAAACCACTCTATGGTTCTGAACCCACAACAGCACTTACACCCTTTGTCACCCGAGGGCACTCACTTGTGAAAGCCTGGAGCACAAATTCAACCCACTGTTTACAGCTCCAAACTAGCTTCTGGTGGGCAGAACACCAGCTTCTGGTGTTTGCTCTCTGCACAGTGCCTGGGTACAGGAATGTGGCACATCTGGGTGGAGTCAGGGTGGAAGTTGTCAGTGGCCGCTTTTAAGGCGGCTGCTGGTTCTCTGGTTTGGAGGAGAGTGCATGGACAGGAACTGTCATGGGGACTTGTGAGCAATGAAAACTGTGACCTCCAGGTGAGGAAGAAAGGCACAGGTGGGTCTCAGGTAACAGCCAGGGATCATGCTTGAGGGGAGCAGAGGGAGATGTTGCAGGGGAAGTAGCAAAAGTGAGATTCAAGGGTCTGCAAAGAAGGTGAGGGAGAACAAGTCTGTGTGTGAAGGAGAAGGACTCTTCTCACCAGAGGGATGGGCACAGGTTCTGTGAGAGATGTAAGCCTGTGGAGGAAGAAGAGCTATTCATTATTCCTGGTGCTTTCAAAAATGTTTTCTGTTTTCAAAACCAGAACTTTTCAGAATAAAAGCCATGTCAACTATCCTTTACTCCATGCCCCCAAGTCTTGTGCACCATGTGCCTGTGCCTAAAACATTGCACCCTCTTTCTGGAGAATGAGGATGACATGCACCTGGCAGGCACTCTTGGAGAGACCAGACTGTGGGAACACTCAGGTTTTTGCTCTAAAAGCCAATTTATGTAATGACCTTTAGTGCCACTGTGGCTAAAAAACCCCTTTATTTTGAGGAGCAAATGGTCTCGTAAAGACAGTCTGACTCAGGTGTTCTGCTTCAAACCTTGTTCTATTGCTTTTTGAGGGGTGCTCTGTGGAGCACAGAGGATTCTTCTCTGATGGTAACTTTGTTCCAAGACACAATGAAGAAATCTTTCTTTCTTCTGTATTAACATTTCCTAATGTTTGAAAGTCACAGGCTCCAAACATTGTTCCAGATTCTGCTTTAACTTTTTTCATTCTCCAAGGCTCATGGTGTAAGCTCCAAATGATTTGACAAGATGCTGAGGGATTGATAAATTGTTGGTAATGGCTGAAATTATATATCAAGATAATGGCCCGTTTGCTGACGTGTTCTTAAAGCCCGAGGCCATGCTGAAAATTCATGACTGACATTCTGGCAACATGACAGAATGGTAATTCAGCTGTCATATAAATATGAACACGTTATATTTTACATGTGTGTGGTATCTTTCATACCAATGCATTGCCCACGTAGTCTGCATGTATCGTCAGGGAAATAGAGCAACCTCTTCCACCAGACAGCTGCCACAACTCTCATTGTGAAGACTGGTGGGGTAGGAAGGAAGTGCTTTAACCTTTTGAAGAAATGACTCTCAGTCACTGAACAGACAGAGCAGACAAAAAGTTGCTTTATGTGAGCAACAGAAACCTTTAAATTCAATTTTTGAGGATCAGAAGGATTCAGTGGAGTTGCTTGCTATGTAAAGTCTTGCAAGACACAGTAAGTATCTGCTAGCAAACTGTCCTTCTATTTTAAAAGCAGCTATACAGTAGAAGGCTGCTGACACTTCTGGCCTGAAAATCCAGGAGTATGAGGATTACCTGTCTCAAATTTAACTTCCTTTAGAAACAAGCACTGTGGATACAGAGCTGTGCACCTTTCCTGTTTACTACTAAACATACTGTTTACTACTTGGAGACTATGTTTTTCTGCTCTTACCTTTAACTTCTTCTGGTCTAATGCTGCCCTTATTCTGCATGACAGGATTGATTGTGGTCTTGGTCTTGAGGTCCTTCTAATACCTATTGAATTGCGGCTTAACTGTGAGCAATTCAGCTGATCTTGAACCTTTGTAATATGGATGGCTCCTCCCTCCTGGGTCTTATCTCTGCAGGTGGTAAGTGTGCCGGGGACGTTGTGCCTCAATGACATTACAGCCCACCTGGGCACCAGGGATCTGCATTTCAACTTGGTTTGGGTGCCGGTAGTGGTGTAGCCATGGCAGCATTGAACTCAGCGTGGGCTAGCTGCTTGACTATGCACCCAGGATCGCAGATGGGTTTTACAGCCTGCATCAGACACCATCCTTCAGTGTGCATATGGGTGTGTGAGTCTCAAGTTCAAAAGTAGAAAGCTAGACTAGAGTTAATTTGGGAACATCTACCTTTGACTGTAGCAAAGACATCCAGTGAAAAACGAGCTGGCAGCAGAATGGCCATAACATATGTGGGGAATGTGGATTAGGGGTCAGCCTCCTTTGGCAGCACTTGGTCAGAGCTCATCAGGTCAGTTTGTTGAGTGCTGTTGAATGCAAGGCCTTCGAAACTTCCTAATTAACACTGGCACAAGAGTTGGTGGCAGCTCTGCTGTTTCACCCTCGAAGGCTGTCACAGTGGAGGGACGCCGCGATACAGGTGATGAGTAAGTACCGTCGGGCAGCTTACTCCTTGGATGAGGCGTTGCAAAAGAAGAGAAAAAAGGCAGAAAAAGGAGAGGGGCGGCAAAGCAGCGAGCTGAAGCGCAGTCCATGGGCTTCGAGGATAGTGCGAGGTCCTCGGGGGTGGCGAGACGGTCAGTGCAGGCAGGGGCTCGTGACAGGCGCCGTCGCAGCCCCGCGGCTCCGGGCAGCGCTGCCCGCAGCCCCGCTCCGCACTGCGGGCCGCAGGCGTACGTGCGGCGCCGGCGCGGTGGGGCCCGCCGCGGCCATCGCCGCTTTAAGGCGCCGCGTCTGTGCGAGGGCCGCGGCGCCGGGTTCAGCTGAGGACACAGCCCCAGTTCTCAGAAATCCCCGCGCTGCGGGAACATCGCGCTCCGGTACGGAACGCGCTGCCCTAGATCGGGGGTGCCGGGCCCGCCCGCCGCCCGCCCACGTGAGAGCCCCCCCACGCACACCCACCCGCGGCCCCCGCCACACCGCGGCTCTGCGGCTGTTTTCCTCGCCGAGATCTGTCGCTGCTGTTTCATATTGTTGTTTTGTTTGTTCGTTGGGTTTTGTTGCGTTTTCTTTTTCTTTTTTATTTTTTTTTCCTAATCAGTATTATTTTTTTTAATTCACCGTGGGGAGGCCCCTGCAAAAAAACGGCGTCATCTTTTTCAACCCTCTGCTTTCAAAAAGCCCCAACCCAAACCTAAAAAAAACCTCCTTACGTTATTTTATACATAGGTATACTTTAGGTTATGTATAGAACATTTTTAAACAGCACATAGAATATAACATGTGTTATAGATATATACATATATAAATACATATATACATATATAAAAATGAGATCGTTATACGATCTACAATATAAACATACATGCCTATATTTTTAATATTTTATATCTAATAAATGTATACCTATTGTATATATTATTACATATACGCATGCATGCCTACATCATATTCATATATAATAAATACAATATGTGCGCATTTAAATAATAAACATGCAAAATGTATGTTACATTTAAATTTTTTATTGTTTTCGTTTGTTTGTTTGTTTGTCTGCCTTGGTGGGAGGTGTCCGAGCGAAGCGATGGGTCGGCAGGCGGGCTGGGCACTCGGGGAGCGGGGAGCGGGCGGCGGACCGGGAGCGCCGGGGCCGGCCGTCCGCGGGAGCGGACTTTTCCCGGGAGCTGGGGGGCGGAATTACAGCCGCCCGCGGTTTATTAATAGCGCCGCGCCAGTACGTGCGCGGCAGAGATACCCCTGTCCCAGCACCTGCCCCCTCCTCCCGCCACAGCCCATCCTCCTCTTTCTCCTTCTCCCTGGGAAGGGGACGGGCGTCTCCGCCACTGGCTCCGCCTCGCCTCACCTCGGATGCCCTCGGCCGCCTCCATCTTCCTGCCCCGCTCCCGCCGCTCCCGGCGCCGCCCGCGCCCTGCCCCGAGCGGCGCCGAGCGGCTCCCGCTGCCCGCCCGCCGCCGTGCCCGCCGCCTGCCAGCCTCCCGTTTTATCCACTTCCAAAGTCTCCAGGACTTCTCTGGGCTTATGGCTTCCTTTGCTGCGTGCTGTGGATTTTTTGAGAAAGGTGGCATTTCTCTGCAGAGGCGCCTGCATGGGTTAAATAAATCCAGCCGAGTTGACCCATCACCGAAGGGCCTTTACGCTGAGACGGTGTCACATTAACTCTCCAACAAGCCATTGCCAAAACTGAGATGTCACATTAACCCAGAAAAAAAATAGAGACCGTGCCACATTAACCCACAGCCAAAACTTGAGATGCTGCCAAGAGATGAGGCGTCACCTTCCTGCTGCAGTAAAGCTGCAGCGCCCTTCTACCACAGCACCAACACCCCTCGTGTTACTGAGTTCCTGGCATCTGTGTATGCAGAGTTCCTGAAATTTTTAATTTTCTGCAAAACCACGGTAGCAGGTTATTCTCCTTTAACTTACATCCAAGAGTTTCTGCGCAACAGTTCTTGACAAAAAGGTTTTAGGGAGGGTGAGAGGTAGGGAAACAACTCAGAGAATGCTTGTCTTGTACATCCTGAAAATTATACATATTTTTTATAAAAAAAGTTTTCCCATACAGTATTTCATTTATTTTTCTAATTTCCTTCCCCTTTATTGCTGTTTTTCATCAGAAACAAAAGGTTCAGGGAGAGGGTGCAAGGAGGGAGAAGGGGAGAAGGGGGCGTAAAGGAGAGCTGGTGAGAGTTTGACTTTACATTAGACTGTCCTGAAGTGCAAGTTGAAATTGAAGATGCCTGTATTTTTTCTCCCTGGACGATTCTCCCGAGGAAGTGAGGATCTTTTGCAATCTCTCACCACTGTGTTGCTACTACTGCAAATTCTCCAGCAGTGGGAATCCTGAAGCATTAGCATGGACTGGCTTTGAAGCTTTCTCAACTGTAGCACATGGGAGGCTTGCTGGATTGCTGTAAGAGTACTGGCAACTAAATTTACAGTAATGTGGCAATTGCCACTGCTAGTGGTGGCACACAGTTCGCTTGTGAGAGTTTTCCTTAGGAGGTTTGGTTCTTCATTGGAAGGAATTCTTTCCAGACAAAGTGTCTGGGAAGCAGCTTTGCAGTAAGAGGCCGGGTGTCCTAGCAGACACCAAGTGGAACAGACACCGGCAGTTTTTTGCTTTTGTAAAAAAGAAGGTGAATGGTGTCCTGAGCTGCTTGAGCAACAGTGCTGCCGGCAGGAGGAGGGACGGGGTTCTGCCCCTCCCCTCAGCATTGGTGATGTCTGCTGGCTTCTGCTGTGGACTCCCAAGTACAAAAGGGACATGGCCATACTGCAGCAAGTCTGAAGCGAAGGGCTGCAGAGATGTTTAGGGGACTTTTCCTGTGAGAAAATACAGGGAATTGTGACTTCAGCCTGCAGAAAAGAAGGCTCGGGGTTGGAATCTTAAAAGTGTTTACAAATATCTAAAGGGAGGTCACACAGGCAGAGCAATTGGTGGTGGGCACAAACTAAAAGCACAGGTGGCTCCCTCTGAATATCAGAGGACACTTTTTCACAAGTAAGGGCGACCGAGCAATGGCACTGGTTACGCAGGGAAGCTCTGAAAACTCCGTTCCTCAAAATCAGCTGGAACACGGCCCTGGGCAACAGGCTGTAGGAGGACCTGCCTGACCAGGGGGTTGGACTACATGACTTCCACTCCAGATGTCCTTTCCGACTGCAACCAGTCTGGTTCTGTGATCTGATAGCTGGACAGGTCCAGTCAATGCAGGTTCAGAGTCAATATTTGGGAATGTGTGACAGAAAAAGCAAAGTATTTAAACCTATGCCCGGGGAACCCAAAATGTTATTGTATTGCGCATCTCTCTGTGCCCAAATTTGCTTCTATCCCTTTCAGACCCTGCAGCCACAAAAAGGAAGGGCAGGGCAGGTGCTGGGGTTTCTTTAGAAGTCGAGGCACTGAGGCAGAGGCTCCCTCCCGCTGCTCCCTCTGCCTCTTGCTTTTTTCCTGCCTTTACTCGCAACAGTACCAACTCTAGAAGCTGCATTTCTCAAACAAAAACTGTTTCAAGTGGGAATTTTGCAACATCTGTCTGCAGCTGCAGCGCCGTGCTGGCACAAGTGGAGCAGCCCCACTCCGTGCAGTCACCGCAGCCACCCGCTTTTGCTTGTAAATAAACTGTTATTTTTTCAGTTATATTAACTCATATTTGTATCTCCTTAATGGTGGAAAGAGATTGGTTAAAACTAAGGGGTGGTAACTCATTTTTAAGTGTCCCCCTCAAATGTATTAAACCAAGACAATATATTAACTTCCTTTCATAATTTTGGGTACTGTTAAGTAAATAATATGCTCGTGTTAATTCTTCTGTGCTTACTGGTGCTGGTGAAGGGGTCTTGTGAATTCTACAGTTCATGTCCCTAGGGCTATTTTACCTTTTAGGATTTGCTTACTACACAGCCTTTGCACATGTAGTACAACATGAATTGAGTGGTGCTTGAGTATGTGTTTGCTTGCATATTTGCACCATATTATCATAAATCATCTCTAGGGACAATAGCGAGACTAGGAAGATGTCTCTGGCCTTAACCCATTCTCCTAGTCACATTATATTTTCTAAAATAAGATATCCCTGTCAAAGAAAGTTTTATCTTGGGGAGCCATACTTAAATTTTATGATAGTAGGTCTTGTTTTGAGGTTTGTCTGTACCAGCACAAGCTTTGTTTAAGAATCAGTTAAGAATGTTAACTTGCTCTTTAACATTAGCTTAACTGTTATATTCACCCCAGGATATGAAAAATGCTATTATAGCCCTAGACTGAAGAAAATCAGTTAATACTGAATTGGTTTCTTACACTTACATAATGCTTTTCTGTATAAAAATCAACCATTGATTTTCCCTGCCACTCCTTTTCTGCGTCCTGTTATAATGTTTTTATCCTGTACTAGGTTTAGGTAAAATCTCTTCTTGTCAGCCTTGCACTGAAATCAGCTTAAGCTAAAGTCTGTGGCAAAGGTGCTTTAGTTAGCTTGATTTTGGCTGTTTTCTGAGAGAGAAAGAGGAGGTTTTAGATACATTGAACACTGTATGGGCGCAATAAACACTACACAAATTCAAAATCAGAAAGACCTGCTTCATCCCTGATTCTTCATGCTAAAAGAGCATAAACTCCTAACCGGTCTTAAATTTCTCTGAGCTCCTGCCTGCTCCCTTGAACAGTTAGGTCTTCATACAATAAGCATTTGGTTTGCAAGTTTGCCTAGACTTCAGCCCCTGCTAAGAACAAGGCAGCTGTAGCAAACCTGCCAGGCCATTGTGCTGTCTGTAGCAGTAGCCTAGGGAAGACTTTAAGAAACTCTTTAAACAAGTTTCAAAGCAGCTCAGAAGCTTTGTGACATCTTTATATTTGATTGAAGAATCCCAAGGAGCTCTTAGAGTGAAGCCTGGGGTTCAGAACTTACCCTCTTCTGCCTAAGCATAGAGGTTCATTCTCCCATTCAGAGTTAATGGTTTTAAAAAGAAAGGTGGATACCATCTTCTTCAGAATAGTCCACCAGCCTGAGTCCCTGGTTTCAGTGGGAGGGCTGTGGGTGTCAGTCTCCTTGGGAAATAGGAAATTACAGTTTTCTCTCAGGACTTATGTTCTAGAAAGAGCCATGTCTTCAGGACACACCAGGGCTGTGGTCCAGGTGGCAGACTGGAGCTGGGAAAAGCCTTGCACTGACTTGACTGAGTAAGACTCCAAATTTCCAGAGAGGAGCGTGGCTAAAGGTAGTTGTGTAATCCCTAGTATTTTCTTGGCTGCTTAAAATGTCGTACTACTTAGCATGCTTGCTCTGGAAGCCTTTCCAATGCTGCTGTTGTTGTGCAGACAGAAACAGGCTCTGCTCTGGCTTTCAGGATAGTAAATTAGAAGTGAGCTCCAGTGTGGGTAGTTAACACCGTGCTAAATTAAAGTCAATCAGTACTGCTGGTGTGAAGAGGATATTAGGTTGTGCTTGTTGTGCTGATTTGCTTGCATAACCTTTAGTTTGGAGCACAGGCAGGGCTGGAGCATGGCTGTGCAGCATAGCCTAAGTTACCAAGCCCTTCTCTCCACTGAGTATGGAACCTCAAGTGCACCTTAGAGCACTGCCATGCCACAGGTCTGTGAGAAGCACATAAATATTGTTGCACACATAGCATGAGATGCCTTGCTGTTGCCTCAGTAACTGGCAGAACAGGTTCCTGTCAATGCAAAAGAATTGAGACACTTGTCACAGCAGTTGCATCGCTGTTTGCACCGGAGTTCCTTTTCCTTTTCACCTTTCCCTTTCCCCTTTCCCCTTTCCCTTTTTCCTTCCCTTTCTACTTTTTCTTCCTGTTCCTTTTCCTCTCCCTTTCCCTTCTTAAAGCCACCAAATTATTTCCATCTATTCTTCCCAAGTACTAGTGCCTGTAACAGTGGAGGATCTCTGCCATCATAAATGCAATGCAGGCTTCAGGTCCAAATGATTGTTTTGTGTGCTTGTGACTCCCCCATGGTGGATCGCTGTGCATGTAGGCATTACAGCCTTGCCTGGTTCTGTAAGCAGAAGAAAAGAAATGAGCAGAGAATGACAAAAAAGTTAACCAAAATGTCAGTTAGCTGAATTTAATGATGTGTTCAAATTCTTGGGCAACCAGATGGCCTAAAAGACACTTGATTTCCACAGCATGACCTCTGAAAGGACATGATTCCCTTATGAATGTGTGTTCCTTCTTTCTAATGCATCTATTACATATCTGTGCAAATATTTATATATATTTCACTTGTATGAAACCTAGAAAGAACAGTCATTGGTACTCATAGCATTTAGTTGAGCGCTAACTATTTTTGTGTTACAACTTCAGCACTGAATCAGACAAATGGCACATCTTGCTCCGGGTTCAAAGCTCTGTGACAAGGTCAGAATGTTGGACTTGACAATTAGCAATGTGCTGTTCAGCATTCCAGGTAAACTTTATTGTTCAGATGAGCAGCCAGGCCATGGCTGGGTAGGTCTAGCTGACTGTCAGCCAATTTTGTTTACTTCAAGATATGCAGAGAACAGATCTTTTAAAGACAGAATCAGTGAAAACACTGAATTCATGGTGGCCTTATACTGTACAAATAATGGTGCTGACATTTGAAACCAAATAATTTAACTTTGTGTAACAGCTGTAGAGGTTTAGTTTTTGAGTGAAGCCACAAGACAGCTACAAGGGAGCTTTGCAGGATAATTCAAGCAGTCCTTCAAATACCATGTCTAGTTTTGTCTTCTACACCAACTTCCTCTGTGAAAAAGTTAGTTTTGTCTCACCAATACTGTTCAAGGAGCAACTAATGCTGTTAGAAGTACAAAATTAGTATGAAATATTCATTCTTATTCTTTGAAGGGGTTGGGAAAAGAGACAAAATAAGTTTATTATTTAGTCTTTCTTAATTTTGTCAACTGCCACAAAGCTCCCTTCACTTAATGTGGCAGAACCCAGGAAATTCTCCTTGTATATTCCAGGTTTACTCTGGCTGAGAACCTCCCCTCACAAAAGCATGTGTATCAGAAGTCCAGTTACGTGTAGCATGTTTCTGGTCAAGTGACACCAGCCAGAAGCAGAATTGAAAATATAAAATGTTTTCTAATGGCCTGTAATGCAAATATATATTTTGCCTGTTTGGCTTGGATTTAGCGTTGTAAAGTCCAAAGACATTTAAGTATACTTCTGCTGGTTGCAATAAAATTAGCAATTGCTTGCTGCCAGTATTGCACTTGAAGTCCCTTATAAATATTCATTTAAATTACCTAGCTTGCTAGTTAAATAATTATCTGTATACAGCAAGTAGTACTTCGCACGTGCAGTGGTTGTTTAGTCCCACCTAGTATTTACACCTGCAAGGGGCTTATTGCCCATGATGCTGAATCTGCCAAGAGCTGTTCAGGTACATCATTTGTCCCGCTTAAAATTCAGTATAAGATCAAATAATAAAGGTCTGTTTTAGCAAACATCTGCCCATAGAGAAAACATTAAATGACTGTCCTGTCCCGCTTAATATCCATAATGCTGTATTTTGTGTGAGATTGTGAATGGAAATTCAATTTACCTGTTGATGTTTACACCAGCAGATGTGTTGAGGATTTCAGTATTCATTACAACAAGTAAGTAAATATTTGTTATTCTGTTTTTCCTAAAGCAGCATTGGCTGATACGGAATGATAGCAAAATAAGTTTTAGTATTTCTGCAGAAATTAATATATATTTCCTCCAAGAAGACCTCCCCTGACAGTGAAAGGCAGGAAAAACGTTTAAATGTGCACTTAGGTATATTTGCATGTACATACGATTTTGAGAAGCCTATTTCAACATCAACACATTTGGTTGGACTCAATGATCTTGAAGGTCTCTTCCAACTTAGTCATTCTGTGAATTCTGTGAACATAAATGATATTCTTCCTATTTTATATATAAGCATTTATGGACTTTCAGTCTGCTGTACCAGAGGAGGTCCACTGAGAACAATACTACTCAGCAGGTGCCAATGAGGACACAATCTGTGAGCTGATTTTATCTGCTTCTCACGTTTCTGAAGGTATGAATAGGAATTTCCCTAATTATCTTCTTCTCCTCTTAGCTTATAAAATAAATGTGCTTTATGGAATGCGTATTGGTACTGGAGTGAATACAGAAGGAGTTTGTTTTTTGCAACAGATGCAAATTTCATTTTATTTTGATCAGTTGTTACAGACCTTGCAAATGCTCACAGGTGCCATTGGGAAGTTTGTGTGTAGAAGATTATGCAGCATCTTCACCTTCTTACTCTGTTGAGATACAAACCTTGGGCTTTTTGGGATTGAAATCCACTCTTCCCATAAAGTTAGTCTAAAATCCTGGCCTTTAGTTGTCATTGTACCCTTTGTTCTCAGTCAAACACATTCAAAGTGATTTCTGCCTTTCTTAGATAACATTATTTCACTGTGGAGTAATCTGTCTCCAAGAATGTAAAAGACATGGAAGCACTCTGATAAAGAATCATACCAGTTCGAGAGAATTCTTCTCTTCAAGTTAGATGAATATACTGGAACATCCACAAACACTACCTGCCTTATGTGGATTATGGTAGCGGAGCTCTAAATTACATATACAGTGCTCTCCAGCTTCTCCTGGCATGCAGGAGTGCACAGCCTTAGCAGTGGTTAATATCCCCCCTTTGGAAACAGCTCACTCAAGAATTCTCTTAAAAGCTGGCATATCACATCCCTAAGCAGCTTTTCTGTAGTCACAATGTCTGTTGATTACTTGATATCTTTCCATGAATTTTAGTTGTTATTTCTCTTAAGTACTGTGTGTTGCTGATGTTGTCACTGATGTTCAGAATGATTCGTACTTTTGCACAAACACATTACTATCCTTAGAATAAGCAGCATTTTAATTTTTTTCAGTGTTGCACAACAAGTATGGAATGCAATTTATTTTTAGGTGATACAAAGAATAAACATTGCTCTTGAGTTTGGTGTTATTGTTTTTCACAAACAGCATATAGTGAAAAATTCTTCCAGGACAAATATACACCAGGTTCTGATTCTCTAAATGAATCTCTTGAGGTATTCAGTTACTCACTAGGGCATAATGATTGCTATCAATAAGAAAGATGAAACTTTACACTTTTTTTTTACCTTTGAAAGAGGTTGGATAGATACCATAAATCAATGCATTTTTAAACAACATTTTGTTTCAATGAATATTGCTAACTGACTTATCAAAATAAGCAATTTATGGAACCTTAAAAATTAATATGATAATTTATTAGGAGCTATCCTTCTTTTTTTTTTTTTACTTTTTGAAAAGGTGCAGTATCTCAGAATGCCAGCAGTCAGTAAAGTTCTTCACTTTTTAAAGCATTACTTGCTCTAGAAGTAAACTTGCTCTTTGAAAGTGAAGTAAACCTCTAGATGGACTCTGTTACTTCCACAATATTGTTTGGTAAGTGGATTTTTTATGGAATTATTGACAGAATTTGTCTTCTGCATGCTACTTCATGCAGTCTTTTTTTTTTTTTTTTTAACAAAATGCAATAAAGGAAAGAACTATGAGAAATCATGAGGAATAGGGCACGAGTATACACTGCTAATTTATATTTTACAGATAGTATAAAAAAAATCCTGCAAATGTGTGTTGTATCCCTGACCCAAACATATTTACAATTGGCATTTGGAAAATAAAGGTCCTTACAGACCCCTTGGATCTCTGAGAGCCAGGCTTGGTAAATTGTGAGTTAGCAGAGATCATGGTACTCATTCTGTGTTGTGCCTTCCAGGGGAATCTCCAAAGGCTTGAAGAGAAGGCTTGGGAATCGTCATTTCATGCTGTGCTCTCAGGAATGAAGTAAATTTTCAAACAGCATAAAAGTGCAGAGGAAGAACTGAGGAATGCTTTTAATTCAGCTGCAGAAATATATCCAGAGTGTAAGTATTTATGTTGGAATTTGATCAGGACATTTCGACTTCCAGTCTTTCATGCTGAGAACTACAGTGGCAGCTTCCTAGCTGCCTCATATGGACATGGGTTTCTCTGCACTTACAGCCGAAGAGCATTTCCTAACTCTGTGATTTCTAGTTCCCTGTAATTTCTAATTCTAATTCTAATTTAATTCTGATCAATGTGGAACAATTCTACCTTTTGAGTTATCGAAATTAATTTTTTTTAAGTATTTCCTTACTGTCTAAGATTTTTGGTCCAGCCATTGGCCAGAGCCATCATTACTCAGCTGATGAGATGTTATCAAACAAGCATTGCTAGAACAGTGCTTTTTATTAAAAACACCTATGTGCTTTTGATGCTCTAGTAGTTAGAACACTTCTCTTTCCTGATTTTGCATAGAGATGGTTCTGCAGCACTGCAGGGCTGCCTTTGGGTAGTTCTATGCCTTTAGTTGTGTGTACATCCATCACTCTTCATTCCACCATTCACTCCATTCTAAGCCAGCAAGCTACTAATAAAGCTCGTGATGGGACAGTGAAACCAGTAGCAACAATGCATCTTCCTTCCTGCTGGAGAAGGCAGGTGTTTGATAAGCACGAAGCTTTAGGCAGGCAGCTACAACTATAAACTGCCCTTGGTTACTGTGCATCAAATACGTGTTGCAACTGTTTAATTGTGTTCCTCCTCTATAGCAAAGGATTTGTATTTCAAAAAGAAAGTAAAACTAGTAAGTACTTTGTTTCACCCACACCTATGTGTGGATGCTGGCTGATGAACAGATAGGCTTGATTGTAATATAAATAAGTGAGATAAAATGTTTGTGGCCTGAGACCTAACTCACTAAATATTTGGGCTGTTCTATATGAATACTGTGTCTGTAAAATACATAAACTTCTCACATAAATATATGTTTGTAGAGTTTGCTTCTAATATGCAACACAGTCCTTAAAAATCTCACATACTCTTAACCAGTTTTGCTTACAGCTATGCAGGGAGTGCTGTGTCTAACATACATGTTGTGAAAATATGAGTGAGGAAAAAAAAAAACCAAACAGAAACACCCCAAACCAAACCAACACCAACAACAAAACTACCCCAAAACTTAATTGCAAAATACTCCATAGCAAAGGTAGTTTGTAGCTGTTGTGGTAGCATTCATATGCTCATTTTTATTCCTGGAGCTAAGAATGAATATTCATGCTAAGAATGAATCTCCCTAAAACAGAAGAAAATAAATGGAAGCTTTTAGCATTTGGCTGAACAAACTCCTACAGCTTTTAATAATCAAGACATTTGCTGAGCAAGAGTATTTACTAGGCCAGGGTACCTCACTGCGCACAAAAATAAATAAACGTAGAGGAGAAGGGAAACTGAAATGTGTCTCTGAGCATGCATTATAATCTATGTCAGGTTCCTTTGGGATAACTGTCTCTTTGTAATTTCTTACTGAGTTACAAGAAGTGCAAATTGCAGTGAATATAATTTTATGTGGGTGGCTAAACTATGGTCTAAATATGAATTGACACTAGATGGACCTTTTATTTTCTCATGCTTTCCTATTAGGAGTTTTAATTCATGGTTCTGGGAGAATAAAGCCTGCTAACTCCATTCTGATTTAGAACAAAAATCTGGATCAGTTGAGACTGTTCAACCACTCACAGAAAAATCCAGACAAACTTTCCTTTGCGACTCTGTACCATCAAGAGCTGCAGCTTTGCTGAGAGGTAGTAGTCTCACCCTTGTGACAGGCTGTTACCCTTGACAGTGTCAGAACAGATTAGTATTTGGATATGCTTACAGACACTAGAGTGGGAGGCTTGTAAGATATTTGTTTCCTGTCTGCAGCTTGAACATTAAAGTAAAAAAAAATTACAGTCCTAATAACTTACCTAAACTTCTTCAGTATTTGTATACCAAGAGGAAGGAGAGTGTCCTCAGAGCATGAAAATGGGAGGCAAAGAAGTAGTTGTCCTGAGAGAGCATTAGTTAATAACACGGAAAAACTGAATAGTGGATGAGAGGGCAGATTTACTGATAGGGCTATAGGATCATAGCCAACTGCTTGTTAAGACCTTACAGCTCAGCACAGATGTCATGAGATTAATAATCAGCCAAGCTATGGTTTTAAGGGGACTGCAAACCTAACTCTAGCCCCCTTATTAGCACTGAGTAGTATAGTGCATGTTCTTGCGCTACCAGGCAGTACTTGTGCATCACTAGACTCATTCCTCCCATTTAGATCTACTGATATCCACCTTAAAAGGCTGCACACTTCACCACTGTGGCTGCATTTAGTCCCATTGGAAAATGCAGATTGATAAAAGATGTTCTTGTTTTGGAGTACCTGCGATAACCATGTATATGTATCTCTGCTGGGAAGAGCAACAGCTCTATCCTTCCTTTGTTCTGCTGTTGCCACCAGGTGTTCTCTAGTACTGTGACACGGTAGATGTATATATTTCTTACTTTATCTCTATAGTAACCGACTGCCAAAAGAAGTCTGGGAGCTCAGCCATAGAAAAAATGGAAGAGTATACCCCACCATCAGGAAAGCAAACTCTTTAGATGAAGTGTTCTGAATGGACGACGAAATGGCACATGTAAGTTTAGATTTAACAGCTGTTCTTCCCATTCTATTTTGTTGCATGAAAGGCAATTGAAATGTTTGGCCTCACCTCTTAGAGGAAAGGAGTGGGCATTCCAGTCTCAATATTTTCCTTTTACTACAACTTGTAGCATTGCTTTGTGCGTGATCACAATATGTTTTTCCTTTTCTTCACCCTTCATCTCCATGCCCAGTCTACTCAGTGCAATCATATACTTCTGAAGAATTCAGTTAATTCCCCAAATTTCTTGACCAGTTTGCTGATTTAAGCCTCACAAGTTCAAACAGCCTTGCTTTACTTTCAGCATTCTCTGTGATCCAGCCTCTTACATTCGCTTTCATTTTCTGTGTGGTGCTATCATTACCTCCCCACACACCATCTGATCCAGCTTAATGCAGCGCCACCATGTTCACCACTAGACCCTATCCCACCTGCTGCATCCACACATCTTCTAAATACCTCCAAGAATGGTCACTCAACCACTTTCCTGGGAAGCCTGTTACAATGCCTGACCACCCTCTCAGTGAAAAAAAATTTCCTAATATCCAGTCTAAACCTCACCTGGCATAACTTGAGGCAATTTCCTCCTGTCCTGTCACTTTTTAACTGGGAGAAATTGGGAGAAAAGACTGACCCCCCCCACCTTGCTGCAGCCTATTCTCAGGCAGCTGCAGAAAGCTGAGCTTCCCTTTCTCCAGGCTGAACACCTCCAGCACCCTCAACTGCTTCTCACAGGATTTGTGCTCCAGACCCTTCACCAGGTCCATTGCCATTCTGCTCGCTCCAGCCCCTCAATGTCTTTCTTGTCATGAAGGGCCCAGAACTGAAGACAGGACTTGAGGTGTAGCTTCACCAGTACAGGGGAACTGTGTTTGTATTAGCATTTTTAGCTACACACATGTGTTACCACCTTGTGGTTTCTGGGCTTGCAAAGTGTTTCTGCTGCATTTCAGAGTGAGAGCCAAATATGCTACTGCTCTGTCTTGCCTTCAAAGTTCAGCATTAGGATTTAAGGAAACAACAGCAGAGTATGTAGTGTAAAAAATGTTTTGGTAGCTCTTGAAACTAAAGCAAGAATTAGAAAATTAAAGTGATGAAATGCAAAGAATCCAAAGACTCGTCAAATCCTTGCTGAGAGGTAAAAACTGCTTCCACTTGAGTTTTAGATAGTTATACGTTTGGCTGAAAAATGGATGTGAGTAATGAGACCTTGTTTATCTTCCGTAGGCCATGAGTGTCTTTCCTGTTAGTAGCACTGCAGAAGCTGTTCCAGCCACTGTGCAGGTTCGTGGAAATTGTGTGTGGATTGTGTGTGCACACATACACAATGATGTAGGTTTGCTGTAGTATCGTAGTTCGTCTTTGAATTTATATTGTGTGAAGGCAACAACTGTATTTTGTGTTCGCTGCAATTTTTTGCCAATATATAAAAATTTAGAAAACCCTTGCATTTCACCACTGTCTGTAGAATTGGGGCAGCATATTAGCTATGAAAAATAAAAGACAGAGAAAAAAATCTTGTGAAATCACTCCTTTGAAGCTGAAATAAAAACATTGTTATGCCCAGAGATTAATTATGAATAATCGGATTCTGACTTTAATCTGTTCAGTTAAGGGGGGAAGCATAGATGAGTTGAGGAGGAATATTTTTCCATCTTAAAATGATCAAAGTATTTTTGTATATTTGCAGAAATTGGTGGAGACATGACAGTCAGAGATGGGGGGAAGAATACCAGTTCAGAATAAATAATGGCATCAGATGAAACATGGAACAAATAGGGAAAGAAATGGAAGGAACTTGTACTGGAAGTTATGCAAACTCCTGTATGGTTTTGTAGAAAATTCTAAACCCTCAGTTTCCCTAATGACCCAGCGAACTCTGTAGGAAGCCAGTTGTTTTCAGTTTTCATCTCTGCAGATATACAAATATCACAATGTAAAAACAATATATGTACAAAAAAATTGTAACAATGGCCAGGGGCTGTTTGCGAAATGTGAAAGCAGACTTCGTATATTTTCTTTTGGTTGTAGATTTCAGTATTAATTTCAAAGTTTCTCTGCATCCTTTTTGAAACTCATGCACCAATGAACCAGAAGTTCAGTCCTGGAGGAGAGAAATGAAGAAACAATTTGTTCAGGCCAGATATATATTTTTGTTAGAGAAGGCAATACTGGGAATGAGTAATGTTTGTTGGTTTTTTAACATGCTGATGGATCCGGTAAGTTTAAGCCAAAGCTGGAGATAACTTTGTCTCCAGCATGCTTCATTTACTAGCCAACAAGGAAACTGCTTACATGCAGGCATTGTAAAATTGAAAAGACAGCAAGTACCACAAACTTTTCAACACATACTTTGAGAAGCGTCCCTGTGTATAGAGCTGTCATCCTGCAGCCCACAGCAGAGCCTAAGCCTGTTCCTTGTAGTAATCCACATGGCACATTGGCCCGAGCTGCATCTCTCCACAGCCTTGTGATTCTTGCCTGTCTTCCCTGTTAGGCACCTTTGGCCTGCAATTGTTACCTATATTGTTACAGACAAATAACATTCCTTCTTTATGGCTTTCTCTCCCTCTCAGCCTTCACTGTGGTGACCTCTGGTTTCACTTTTTTGGTGTAACCTGGCACTAGGAAAAAACTGTCACAAAAGCATAGATCATTTTTAGAGTCAGCTTGGTTTTTTTTGTGTTTGCAAGAATTCATACTTTTTTCATACCCAGGTTTCAATTAGAGGTTATCATGCAACAACAAGCCCCAGTGCTCTTATGTATATGGAATGCTTGTGACTTTTCCAGTTCTCTGAATTTCTTCAGATACAGGGGGGAAAAAAGCAAGCCAGATTAAATTATGAGAGTGCAGTACAAGTCTCACTTTCCTACACTTAAAATGTAACAAGACCCAGTGACTGCTGAAGCAATGAATCACCACGATTTGCATATACAGGTCAGCAGGGAACATTCTCCCACAGCTGAGAGCATTCTTGCAGTCAACACTTGGCTACTCCCATTGCAGCCACCTCTTGGCAAGTGCAACCCAATACATATGCATTCCTGTTACTGGTCCCTTAACCAGCACGCAGGCGATGTGATGAGGAGGCCACACTTTCCATTGCTGGAGGAGACCTGACCCCTGCAGGGACCCTTCCCTCTCAGAGATGTGGGCTTGGCTGGCTGCAGCCCTGCGGAGGACAGAGGTGTTCCCCTTTCAAGGTGACAATTCTCTTGGAGGCCAGTCAGAAGTCAGTGGGAGACGCAGGGTGCGGTCCTGGAGTTCAGGTGCTGGTGGCAAGCGAGAACACCTTATCTAGTCCCTGTAGGAGCGGTGTTTGCAGAAAGGGGGAGGTGATCCCACCATCCATCGCCAGGTCACGAGCCTTTCCGAGGACGTGCTTTCTCACTCGAACTAAAATCGGTGGAGGGTGAGTTGGGAAGGACAGGACCTTCTGCACCCATCTTAAAGCGAGGGAGGAGAATCTCAGCGCTCGCACCGCACGTGTGGGAAAGGGGCGGGAGAGCCGGCGGAGCTGGGCTGGCTGCGGGCGGGGAGCCCGGGGTCCTGCTGCCGAGGGTGTGTCACAGCCACCGAGCGCCGTGCCGAGAACACAGTGTTCCCTTCCCGCCCCTGAACTGGGATTGAACTTCCCCAGCCCGCTGTGCGCCGGGGACCACGCCGATACCCTCCGGAGGGCGGAGAGAGGGGCAGGGAAGAAGAAAAGCAAGAGGAGTGGAGGGAAGGAAGTTCCAAAAGGGTTTATTTCATTCCAAGTACTTAAAGTACGGTGTTGTTTGGGTTTGCTTTTTTGTTGTTTTTGTTTTTCTTTGGTTTGGTGTAGGGTTTTGTTGTTGTTTTTATTTCTCTGTGTGTGTTTTCTAAGTTAAAAAAAAAAAAAGCAAACAAAAAAATTCAAGGCAATCAGCATCCCTAAGCAAACACAGTTTCAGAAAAGATGTAGAAAAGAAAAAGACATTGCTTTTACAGAAATAGATTTATGGCATTTTTGTTTTTTTGCCTTCCTGCCATTGTTAAACAAGTACTTTTCCTTTACTCTTCTCTCTGACCCGAACATTATAATTATGTTTCCTTCCCGAAGGAAACCGAAAGTGCTGTGACCCCACACAAGAAAGAAAAGACCGAAGGTTTGACAAAGACCTCATCCCCACAAGTTGTTTTATTTTTATAATGGTGCCTTTAGAGCAGGTGTCTTTCAGAGGTTTTGTGCCATTGTGGTCTTGGGCAAGGCTGTGTGCCCGTGAGAGGTGCAGGGGAGCAAATAAAGCAGTTTCAGCCTGCAGCAGGTCAATGTGTCAGCAGGCTCAGAAGTGTGGACATGTTCCTTGGGATTGCATTACTAGGGCTGTCTCTGTGAAAGCTTTGTTAAAAAGGATTAGCAGCACACTTGGGTGTTTTCCTTGTTTAGTGAAATCAGGTTTGTGCCAGTCTTGGATCGAAATTAATAATCGATCTTGAGAGATTTTGGTAGCTATTTTGTATAAGTGCCTATATTTCTTGCAAGTATCACAGCATTTGGAAGACTTTTTGCCTTTCTCTGATTTGGTTTCATTATGGAGAACATAGAGGTAACCCACTCATTACAATTGTTGTGTGGTATTCTTCACAGTAGCTAAAGTCATCACCTAGTCCAGTTTAATTGACTTTCAGTTTATTACTCAGAGCTGTCTGGACACCATCTGCACACTTTGGGTTTGTAGTTTTGGTGGGTTTTTTTGTAGTAAATTTGTATTTATATTACTGATATATTATAATCTTAGTGTTTCCTGTCCATTAACCACCTCATAAAATCCTTTACAAATATTGGTTTAGCCTGTTCAATAGCTAAATGATGCAGCCTCTTGCAGTCTGTGGTTCAACCTGATAGAGCAAGAGAGTTTTTTCTCTTCTTTTACTACTGTACTGCCCTGAATATAAGATAAGATTCTTGCCTGTCAAACGTGAAAACATGCAAAAAAACCCCCACTTTGGAATTATTTCCCTATGAGACGGGTTATGCCATGTCCCCTTTAAAGTCTGTGCAATCCTGGCAGATGCCTTCAGCAAGTGCAAGGGCAACTTCTCAGGTAGCACTTCCTCCGAGCCTTGGTCCAATAGGGGGTGGAGGCATAGGAGCACCTTTTGGGCCTGATTGCTGATCCCCAGCAGTGCCCTGCAGCTGAAGCGACCAATGCAGCCTTGTTGCAGGCTGCAAGGCCATGCATGGGTGGGGCCTGCGTGCTGGCCCTGCCTGCTGCATTCCTTGCCTGCCAGAGAAGGAGACTCCCACTCTGCTCCCTTGTTGCAACACATCTGTCTTCCTCATTCTCTTTCGAACGCAGGAAGTGCTTGCCCTTCTCCTTGTCTCACAGATATTCTTCTCCCTCTGCTTCTCATCCTTTATCTTTCAGCTGCAATGCCTTTTGGCTTTTCTGAGATGTTAGTTCTAGTACCTAGCACTATACTGGCAGCTGCTTCTTATCAATTCACATGTCTGTTTCATCAATCTTGAAATTTTTTGTTATCCACAGCCCTTGAAAGCTACTTTAGACCTCTTTCCTCATGTTTGCAAGGCTGCTGTGCCATAACTAGGCCAAAAGTACTTAAAAGGCTCCTTCCTTTCTAAGACACAGCCACGTTTCATGGGCTGTGGCCCAGGACTTATGACCAGAAATAACCATTGCCCAGGGTGGGGAGACAAATGGGCCCAACACCGCTGGAGTATTGCAGTGACTAGCAATTAACCCTTCAGAGGAAATAGGGAAGGAGATGTGGTGGGGCTGCGCTCAGCGCTCTGCCGCAGCCCGAGCCGCTCCGCGCTGCCCCCACACTCCGGCTCTCCCTTGCCCATCCTCACCCGCTCTGCTGACACGGTTCTGCCGCTTTTGGCAAAGTGAGCGGCCGCTGGATGTCACTGTTTGGTCTCCGAGAGACAGACACACGGACATTTTTCTCTGTCTCGAAATACAGGAACTGGCGTCCTTAAGGAACGAACCAAATCAAAAAGGGAAGGAACAAACCAAATCAGTCCAGCCAGAAAGACCGAGCTCACCGGTGCACCCCAGGACAGCTGCTCGGGCCATTCCGTCCTGGAAGAGCAGATGATCCGGGAGCGCCGGGGACAAGCGGGGCCCCTGCTAAAAGAGAGGCTGGGACACTGCAGGGCTGGGATTGCTGGCTGAACCACGGGCCACCTCGGCTGAGGCAGTCCGTCAGTTTCAGGTCTGTGAGCTTTGTACACTTGGTTCACTTAGCGAAGCGATGAGGACTTCTTTACACGTGCAGCACTGGGAGACGGTAGATCATTTTGGCACTGGCCGTGCAAGGTGGAAGCACAGCGTTGCTCCCTGCAGTCCTTCCTCAGGTGATCTCCTCTAACAGAAGTCTGTGGGGCAGATACTCAGGTTTCCAATTTGCCGGTCATTCTCCCTGCTTGAAAGCTGCACTTGCAGAGCGCTCAAAGTCTGCAAACGCTGGATTGAAGCAGGTCCTGCAACCTGGATTTGTTGCTCTGGCCTGTGAGGTATAAAAATTCCGCACAATCCTTTACTACTCAAGCCGCAGCACCTTCCCCGGCAAAGGCCTGCCCTGGCTTTAAACCTGCCCTGGCTTTAAACCAGGCCTGGACACACAAAGGCTGAACAGTGAAAGCTTGTCTCTATGAAAACCTTCTCAAGTCCCTCAAGGGACTTCCAGATTTCTGTTGAGACAGGGAGCCACAGAAAAGGCTGTACAGACCATGTGCTGAGCACCTGGCATCTCTCTTGCACTGGGGAGTGCTGAGGAACCCTGTCCTTGGCGGCTGTTGTTCAGAGGAAAACATCCTTGAAAGACAAGGAGACCTGATAACTGTGTCCTTCTCATTTTCTGAATTTCTGACACCATTTTCTTGTGTGCCATAAGGCTGAGCACTCGGCATGGATGAAAGCCAGTGGGAGTTGCCTTCTGAGCCACTCAGCAGGACTACAAAGATCTCATGGGCTTATGCAGGGAGAACATTAGAAGGGACAAATCCCAGTTCGAACTGGATGTGGGGAGAAAAGTGGGGACAAAGGATGAGGAAAAGGCGGAAGTACTTAATTCCTTCTTTGCCTCAGTCTTGAAACACGACCAAGTTGTTCTCTGGGTACCCAGGACCTGGTGCTGGAAGGCAGGGACAGGGAGTGGAAGAAAGCTCCCAAACTCCAAGGTGAAATGGTCAGAGCCACACCACTTAGACACACACAAGCCTGTGGGGCCAGAGGCAATGCACACAAAGGTGCTGTGGGAAATGGCAGAAGTGTTCCCCAAGCCACCTGCCGTCATTTTCCAGCAGTCCTGGCTAACTGGAGAGGAGCCAGGTGAGTGGATGTTAGCAAAAGTGATGCCCATGCATAAGCTTGACTTGGGCACTGGGAGGTCGGGGAGCAGATCCCTTTCAGAGCCACGACATGTGCAGAACAAGCAGAGGATCAGGGCCAGCCTGCATGAGTTCCTGAAGGGCAGGTGCTGCTTGGCCAGCCTCATCTCCTTTTAGGAGCAGGTGACCTCATCCAGTGGGCGAGGAGCAGACTGTGGGTGTTGACTACCTGGATTTTAGTAAAATCTCTGACACTGTTTCCTACAGGATTCTCTGGGAGAAAGTGGCTGGTGTGGCTTGGAGGGGTGCACTGCTCACTGAGTTAAAAACTGGCTGGTTGGCCAGCAGCTGCATGCAGCTGGCAGCCAGGCTCCAGTGGTGTTCCCCAGGGCTCAGTCCGGGGGCCAGTCCTGCCTGGCAGCTGTGTCGATGGTCTGGACGAGGGCATGGAGTGCCCCTCAGTGAGTCTGCAGTGACACCAAGCTGGGCAGGAGTGCTGATCTGCTGGACTGCAGGAAGGATCTACAGAGGGCCCTGGACAAGCTGGATTGATGGGAGGAGGTCGGTGGTGGGAGATTCAACGGGGCCGCGTGCCGGGTCCAACCCTTGGGTCACAACTGTCCCTGCAGCATTCCATGGCCTGGGGCAGAGTGGCTGGAAAGCTGCCCCTAGAAAAGGGCCTGGGGGTTGTTGGCCCACAAGTGGCTGGACCTGAGCCAGCATGTGCCCAGGCGGGCAAAAAGGCCACTGGCATCCCGCCTTGGATCCACAATGGTGTGGCAGGGCTGGTCCAGGGCAGGGATTTGTCCTTCTGTATCCAGCGCTGGTGAGGCTGCGCCAGGAATCCAGCCTTCGGCTTTGGGGCCCTCAGCACCGGGCGCTGGGGGCTGGAGCAAGTCCGGAGAGGGGCCACAAAGCTGGGGAAGGGTCTGGAGCCCAAGACTTACGAGGAATGGCTGAGGGAGCTGTGGGTGTTTAGCAGGTGTTTAGCCTGGAGCAAAGGAGGCTCGGAGGGGCCTCATCACTCTCCAGAGCTGCCTTAGGGGAGGCTGTAGTGAGGTGGGGACTGCTCTCTTCCTCCAGGGAAGGGGAGACAGGACAAGAGCAAAAGGCCTCAGGTTGTGCAGGGCGAGCTTCATTTTGGCTGTGAAGAAAACATTTTCACTGAATGGTTTGTCAAGCCTTGGAACAGGCTCTGCATGGAACACCACTGGAGTCACCATGCCTGGAGGTACAGGATACGAAAGCTGTTTGGATGTGGCGTTTAGGGACATGTTTACTGATGCACTTGGCAGAGTTAGGTTCATGGCTGGACTCCATGATCTTTGTGGTTATTTCCAACCAAAACGATTCCGTGATTCTAAAGCAGTATTCAGAAGCGCACTACTTCAGGAAGTTACCTGGGCTTTTGTGCCTCTTGTCCCTTGAACCTGGGCAGGATCCTGGACACCCTGAGGAAACAAGACCTTTGTTCTCCATCCTCTGAACCTGCAGCCAGTTCTGATCAAGTATCCATGCCACTGATTTGGGTGAGGGGGTTGATCTTCCCAAAAACGGTGTTTTCTGGGCTGCTGTTCTACTGGATGGGGCAGTGATGTGACTGAGCTCAGAGACCACAGGCTGTGGGGTAGTGGGGAGCAGGATGTTAGGTGAACAGACATCCAATAATAAAACTTTTATGGACTATGTTTTTCACTCATTCCCACTTGGAAGAGGCTTCTCACATAAGTGGGCAGGGTTAAAATAAGTACCCCTGGAGGTATTTAGAAGATGTGATGCTGTGGTTCTTAGGAACAGGATTTAGTGGTGGAGTTGGTTTATACTTCAACTTCGGGATTTTAAATATCTTTTACAACTTAAGCAATGTTATAACTCTCTGTGCACTGCCATCTAATTCTAAAACTCCTGAGCAAATATCTCCCTGATCTCGACCTAAGTCTACTGGTCTCTTATTAGGCACATTGGTCTCCAGGACATGGATTTGGATTTCTTGTGCCAGGCAATGTCGAACTTAAGCTCTGGTCAAAAAGTCATGGTTTAAGGCATAACTGTCTTTCTGGTATATAATGTATACATAACATTTGTTATGTATACATTATATACTAAACAAAACTGTTGTTTTGTTGTTATGTTTTGTTGTTATCCATCTAATTGCAACAAGGGCATTTTCCGATGGTTGTTTGTTTTTTATCAAATAAATTGTTTTTACATCTGCAGTGAGAGCTGGCATGTTTCATTGCAACTCTGCTTTGCCTTCATGTCCTTCTCTGTACGTATTTTTGCCTGGGCTGAGTTTTCCAACACTTAATAACGTCTCACCCTTACATTCCCATTTTCCACAAATCCTGCAGAGATCTTGTATTCTTCAGATGGATGAGACTATTTGTCATAATAATTTTGCTTATTCCTGACTACTGGCTATGACACGAACTAATTTAATCCCTAATTACTCCACTTGATAGCTCTTTAAATTCAGAGGGCTTTGTCTTATTCATTAGGGTTTTGTGGCACCTGAATCTTATAAGGGAAATATTTATTCTCCAAGTAAGTTCTTTCAGAAGGGCAGCAAGTATCCAATTTTGCATCCATTGATATAGATGGTAAGTCTCCAACAGCTCAGGGCTTGCTGTACGCAGCAGTGTAGAAGATCTCGCTAATAATTATTTTCCTTCAGTTTCACTTTATTTGGAATAATGGGAAGGGTTGCAACCATTTCTGACAATCTCGTCAAGTTTCCTCCCAGTTGGGAAGTCGCAGGCAAACAAATATATTTTCTCCGTTTTCAGTTGTCTTTGCATTATTAACTTGGCACAAAACCAGAATGATCCCACTGTCTGACATGGAATAAGACTGTTCAAGGCAGAGGGAGTTATCAGCTCAGTTGATTGCTCACATCAAGCTGTTATTTTTCCCAATGTCAGGCCTCCGGCTGGGTGGGCCAACCACCTCCTCTGTGCTGTGCTGCTCTCTGCCTTGTTGGAGGTAGAGCTAGCAGGGTAGACAGCCACTTGGAGTTGGTAATCTCTATTGTGATGACAACTGATGAACTCCACATTGATATGAGAAAGAGAGAGAGAGAGAGAGGACAATAGTTTCTTCCACTTTTACTGATGCTGTATTACAGTATCAGTAAAAAAAGCCAGACAGAAGTGAGAATTGCAGAAAGGGACAGATACAAATGCCAGCTCTTGCCCTTTGTTTCTATCTGCAGGTCCACAGATGTAAATGAATGTAAAGGTCATAATTATTTTATTTTTCAGAAGTGAGGCTATTGTCTGTGTCTGTGAAGGAAGCAGCTGTATGCTGTCAGCATAAGGCATTGTGGTCAGGGTGAGCTCAGATGCGCGGAATCCTGGGGGAGTACACAGTGCAATCTCTTTTGATGGCACTTGAGAATGGGGGTGCTGTGTCCTTCCCCTCTCAGAATAGCTCTGCTCTGTCATCTGGCTCCTGTCTGGCAAGGTTCCAGTGTTTCCATCAGTAGTAGCATACTCCACCCTTTTCTCTGACTTTTTCAACTGTTGAATCCTTGTCTGCTGTAGGAGCAAGTGGAGTAGTGATGGCTGTCTACAGCTCTTTTCCCTCCACCTTGTGTTTTGTTTGAGGGAACCAAATGAGCAATGAGACCTGACAGTATGATATTTAATTTCTTTAACAGGAATTGTTTGTATTGGAACACCAAAAATATAATTTAGATGTTAAACATGTATGAATATGCATATTAAATGTATATGTCCACACACAAATATGTGTGCATACATATTTCATATATGTCTGTAGCAGAGCCTTTCTCTCTAAGCGCTTTTTGGGAGACAATAGTTGATAACTTTATGAAAGTTTCGGATAGAATAAGCCCATCAGAATGGCTCACTAGTCCTCATTTCTATTGCTTATTAAGAATGATCCAGTTCTTGCATCCATTCCCTACAGTCATCTCTAGGCCTTAGCTTTAGCATGAGAACTTTAGCCTTAATGACAGCATGTGGGTCTTGCTGAACTCTTCTTCCTCTTCCAGAAGACAGACAAACTTCTTTTGTGATCAGTCATTGGAAAATTTTGCAAACTTTCATCAGAAGGCTGAGCAGTGTTAAAGCAGGCCACCTATTTTTTTAAACTAAATATGGGTGTAGGGATGCTTTTAATCTCTGCCAGGTTTTTTGAATATATAATGTATATTCCATGGAATCTATGTGAAGCCAGACTTAACGGGTCTGGCAAGGCAGAATTTTCTTGGAAAGTTCTTTGTCCTGAGAAGAAGTTGCAAAAGAACCAGTAGGAATTGCTTACAGTGGTGTAGCAAGTGTTGAAAATCAGGGAACTTACTAAAATGTCTGAATGTGAATATAGATGCCTAGGTTTGAAATCTTTGGCCATGATAAAGTAAATTTAGGAATTTTTACAAGCAGTGCTCTGTATCTGTATCATGTTGTGAACTTTGAACTAAAGATATTTGACTATGGTGATTATAATTTTTTACTTGCTTAGCTAAACCATATATGTAAAAAATAATGTTCCAATTACCTGGAACTACTTCCCCCTCCCCTCAAGACAGAAGAAGTTTTAATATTTTTAGAATTAGTTTGGCCAAGCAGAAGTTAAAGTGGTATTAGTTATTAGTTTACAAGTCTAACTATGAGACTTGTATCACATCTTTACAGTGAGAGTAGGTGGAAGGTGTCTTCCACTTAGAGTCATTGCAAAGGACCTTTTTTGAGAACATTTTTATGGCAGCCATATGGAAGTTGTGGATAAAAGGCAGAAGAGTAACTCTGGCCATTTGCCTTCTTTCTCCTGCTATGTAGTACAGTCCAATAACTTTTAAATAATTTGCAGCTGCAGATAAAAGGCTGATTTTTCCTGAAAATTAAAGTAATTTTGTATCTTTTTTTTTTTTTCAAGAACAAAAAGGAATCATTAGGACCTGTATAACTGTTGTGCTCTACAATAGACAAAGCCCTTGTATGGATCAGATACAGCCTGTATATAGAGCAGGTGTGCTCACAAAATGTGCTTGAAAGAGAGCAGGATGCTTAATGGATTTATGCCTAGCTTTGTTACATTTGGATATTCTCTCTTTGTGTTGCGGCCAAAGATGCTATTTCAGGCTCCCAGGTTTCTCCAGTACCACTTGAACTGAGCACTTTGTGCTTAAACCCCTCTTAGAGGTGACACACAGGGGAATAGAACTCCCTATCTATTTCAAACACCACATGCAGACAAAAGCAAAATACCAGGTCATTTACCCAAATAATGTGTTATAACCACTGCCGGGGCCTGCATTTCTTGCAGGATCCTCTCAGGGAGAGACACAGCTGCATCCCAGGCTGCTGCTGCTCACAGTCACCTCTCTGGGCGAAGCAGAGCCACTGTTCTCGCTCTGTGCTTGTGTTATCACAGAGGTGAGGAGCCCAGGGTGGGGAGGAGGACCTCTCTATGCAGCACCTGTGCAGGTGTCAGCCAAAAAACCAGACATGGATGTAACAGGCCAATGTGATAAGGGAGTGTAGGAAACAGACAAGTAGAAGGAAGTAATTTGACAGAACCATACCACTCCATCAACAGCCTGTCTAGATGAGTTTTTTGTAGGCATTGAGCCTTGCATATAACCTTGAAAGACTTCTGGTAATGAGATCCCTCAGAAGTCCTTCCTAGGCATGGAAAGCAGCCTATGAGGGAGGCTGGCATCATGACAGACTGGAGAAATAGAGAAAAGGCAGGGGCACGAAACTGGAAACAAATTCAAGATCTAGAGGTGAGAATTGCAGTAATGTTTGTGCAGTCATAGCCACAACATATGTTCCTCTCCTCTGATTGTTGGTCACTACTGAGAGTCTGTGATGGCAGTGAGGATGAATGTGCCTCAGACCAGCAGGTAATTGTCTACTCCAGCAGTCTGGATTTTAGAATTTATGGGGTTATGGTTTCAACAACAAGTTTGGAGTTAAACTCTCTCCCTAACCACTCTGGGGTTTCCTGTTGTAGTTTATAATTTTGTACAGCACTAAACAGAGCAAACAGCTCCCAGTTCTGCTGATGGACAAGATCAGATGCTTGCATATGGACTACAGTATTAAAACCAGGTCATAAATTAAAGAGGTCACAATCAACTTGAAAATCCTTTTTTCCTTCTGACATAATTTTCCATACTGCTGCTGATAAAAGACAAGGTTATTTCAGTTGCAGTACCAGCTGTACTGTTTAGTTAACATTTCCATGTGAGGTGTAACTTCTAAATTAAATTACCTTTTATTTTTTCCTCAGGATATTGTGCTTATATAGGTCTTTCACAACAGTGCAGGAGTTAAGGGCACTCAGAATCTTGTGAAATTCTTTAAAACTAATTTCAGTTGTTTAAAAAGGAAATTTGTCTATCTCCTTTTAGAGTCTGTGTATCACACAAATTCAAACACAGACCTATTTTTTTTCCTTCTTTTTATCTGAATGTAAGCCAGGATTAGCAGTACCAAAGAGGAATGAAATATAATTGATGTGAACTTAAAGGTAAGAAGTCCTTTCCGGCATATTCCCTTTCAGATTTTTGGCAACACAGAGAGTCTTCACTTTCTAGCAATTCTATTTCTTGCAATTGAAGTAATCTGCTTGAGGCTCAGAAACAGAACTAGTGCTCATAGAACCATTTTTCATCTTCTTGGCCTTCTTTGATGTGTGAGAGGCAGGATGTAGGGATGAGGATGGATGGATGGATAGATGGATGGATGGATGGATGGATGGATGGATGGAGGAGACAGTGGGGCTGGGAACTGGGCAGGAGAAGCCGTGGGGAACTGGTGGTTGGGAGCTGTTAGGCTGTGAGTGTTAATTGTGAAAGGAAAAGGCCTGGCAACCCATCCTGACTGCTGACCCTGAAGGTGACGCCAGCTTCTACCAGTCACTGCATCAAACATAAAGCTCCACAACTGCAAGCTCCATCTATGCTGTAATTCTATATCCTACATATGAATGGGCTACACTTTGAGGTGCCCATATAGCCTCAGTTACACCCCTGAGGTTTGTGATCAGCAGATCTAATTATATGATTATTTATAATTTTGTCCACAGGATTTTCCCTCAGGCTGTGCACGAGATGGAATTGCTCTGGGGATGAATAAGAGGTGTGCAGCAATAGAAGCATTTGTCTGCAGGAGTCAGATTTCATTTCTTTCTGGAGTCTGAAAAAGCTGATAGGTATCTAACACTTTATGTGGGGAAAAAATGCGTTTGGATTCTGAGGTGGCTTTAAGAAATTTTCTTCTTGAATTGGTATTAGAATTATGGGGTTTGTTTTGCTTCCTTGATGCCTGATGCATAAACTAATTATGACAAGACCTTACCAGTCCTGTGCTATTAGGTGAAGCCTGGCTCACAAGGAGGTGGAGAAGGCTAGAGAGGAGGCAGATGGCAGCATGCACAGACAGAGAGGAAAATGGTCTGATTTTGGGTGAGCTGTTGAAGAAGGACTATTTATGCTTCTGCAGTTTTTCTACATCCTAAATAGTGTACAGTTTTCCTAAAGGGACATTTTCTGTTACAAAATACTTCCTCTGGAAAGCTTCCACTCAGGAGTTCTGACTGACATGGGAGATTCCAGGAAAAAAAAGGAAATCTGATGGAGAAGGCATAGATCAGTCCATGTTTTTGCCACAAAGCTGTGTTGGTTTTAGTTAAATTGTTGTACATTAACTTTTCACAGTCACCAAATCTCCCCTGTTTTCCAGACAGCTGCATTGAGGCCATTTGTAAGGCCAGCATATGTTTACCGATGTAGAAAATGTCACTTAAATTCAGTATAAAACACTCTAGAGGTCTAGAAGTCTTGATGACAAGTTTTTCAAATTGGGTTTTCACAAATACAAGCCCTTTGGCAAACTGAGATTATCAATATTTTTTCATTGATAATGTCAAAATTGTCGTGGAAATAACTTAATAAAATTGATAATTTAAAATTACTATCACAGAAAAAGTCATAATGACATAATGGCAAGTTGAACTTTGAGAGCAGACTGAGAAAGCTGTGTGCAGGCATTGATGAGAAAACAACATAGCTGCCCATACTTTAAACCAGTGCTATGGGTAGATTGGGGCAAGGAAGGAAAAGGATTTGAACAAGTCTGTTGTGCAGAAAGGGAATGCATTTAGGATCTTTTCAGAACTTTGCAACTTTAATAATGCTTTTTAATGTTGTACACAGAAAAATGATAGTTGGTAATTGGATCTCCCCTAATACAATAAAAGACATTCTAATGTTTATTTCAGTGGTTGCAGTTTTGAAGGACCTGTAAGCATGTAGGCCCACTGAACTGCTTGTATTAAAACATGTATTGTATCTCTCTCATATAGTCTAAATGACCTACTGTTGCTGAGTCTGAGACCATTTTGAGTAACATCAATAACTCAGTTGTAAATGGTCTATTTTGCTGAAAGAGAAAAATTCAGCTTTTTGGGTATTTGCATTTTGAACTACCCAGGAGGGATTAGGTACTAAACACTTTAAAATAGCCAATTTCAACTCATCATTTAATTACATTATAATAGAAATATTGACTTCTGATTTCCTTGACCTGGCTGGGGAGACAACCCACTTTATCCTGCCACCTAAAAGCTTGTACATTTTGTAAGGCATGGATTTTCCTTGAAGTCTTAACTGAAGAAGAAGTCTCAATTGCTAGTTGCATACTCTTTTTAAAAACATGCCTCAGATTTATATGTACAAAACTTAATTTCCCAGAGAAGGATTTGGATATACTTCAATTTGTCAAAGAATTTTAAATGTTCTGTTCTTTTATTATCTGGTTAGAGAGAATGAGCTGCTTTCATATAGTCAAAAGCTAAGAAAGCATTTTTCAGATATTTGACAGATCATTCAAGCAGAGAATGATTCTCAAAAGACCAGTATCTGCCCCAAAATTCCATGTACTGTATGCTAAGAGAGGTGAACTTAATAAAAATAAACTACTGTATTGATAAAAAAATTGGGCAAAACATTACCTAAAAATTGTAACATGCAAAGCTTACCCTAGAATTTCTATTTACTTGTAGGACATTTCTTTCTCGCTTTTATCTATCTGTATATTTTCCAGTGCCTTTTTTACAAAAATAAAGTGAATATTTTCAAGCTGTAGGATAAATGCTATAATTTTATCCTATTATTTTTTGGGTTTTTTTTTGGTAGCAGGTGCATGTTGAACAAATGCAGGTAAGAAGCCCTTAGAAATGCATGAGCATGTCTATGGTTTTAGAGGAAGGGGAGAAGTCTGAATTAAGCACTCTGGAGAATGCTTTTCTAACATGAAAATGGCAAGATCTGATAGTGGTATGACCCTTTCAGCTGGTGTTTGTAATCCACCATCTCTACAGAAACAGGTACAAAACTCAAGAAACACATACAACCACACCCATGCCAGAAACCAGTGCAGAAGACAACTGTTATAACATTGTTAGTGCTCAACAAAATTGTGCTCCTTCTGTGCATTAAATCCAAGCAGACCTGTGCCAAGAATGGTTATCAACAACCTGCTTGCTGAGGTCCTGTGGTGGGCCACATGTCGTGGTTTGTGGTAGCAGCTGTGGAGCAAATGAATGCACCTGAGGCAACAGCATGGTAAGAAATTATCTGTAAAAATTATTTGTGACCCAAAGACTGACAACAGAAGCAGTGGGACTCTAATCACAGTTTAACCCTCTAACCTCAGTCTGAACCTACGAGCTACAAGCTCATTAAAGCACCCTCCTTAACTAGTGCTCAGCACTTCTAGTCCATTTCTACCTCTGGGCCTTTGGTTTGCAGCTCCTCTTTTTTCTTTGGAGACATTTCCTCACTGAAAGGGATTGGTGGTTTATCTTATGCCCCCATTTAGGACAGCAGTGACCATGCAACTTACAGCAAGCAACCTGTGATCTCCCCAGAGCCTCAGCTGTTGAAGCCCCTCGGTTTGCTTAATTGCACGTGTTATGAACGCAAGGCAGTGCAGATCCCTCAGGGTCAAGGCAGAGCATTCAGCAAGTGAAAACTCTGGCTTTATGGGAGCCTAGCATTACCACTGTGGAGCACTGGGACACTGGTGCTAGTCAGATAGGGACCGGGCAGCAGGGAGCCCTGCAGGGAGCCCTGCTGGCAGTGAGGCTCAAGGGAAGGCAGCGCAGCGGTGGGCAATGAGACCCGTGCTGCTGATCGAACCCCGCGCGCGCAGTGTTCTGCTCCGCTCAGTGGTGACCCTGTGGGTCGAATCGGGTGCCGTGGTCTGGACTCTCAGCCCTGCAGCTGGCCACCGTGCAGGAGAGCATGCAAATGGAGCGGGAAATGGGAAGTGAGGTATCTCAGGTTGCTGTGACAAGGAGACAGGTGTGCTTGGGACTCTGTGTACTCAGGAGGCCAAGGGGATCGTGGTGAAATCTTCTGGTCTGTGTAACACCTTAAAGTCAATTTGTGCTATGCACTGCTCCCATTACTCTGGGGTGACCTAATTTTTTCTTGCAGGAAGGTGGATATCTGGGATATGTTGTACACTGCTTTGATACAGGTGGAATCTCACCTAAATGCTGCCTAATCAGACACTCTCTGCCCTCCTGCATCTGCCACGTCAACTAATTATTCCAGGAGGAAAGGTGGCAGCTGGCTAGCAGAGCTCACCCTGTCCATCCATGTTGGCCTCATGAGTTTCTTTTGTACACTTTTTCTCAGTGTACCATCTGTGTATGTGTGTCAACAGGTAAATGCTCTATTTCTTTTATTTCCAAGATTATGCTCAGGAAGTTGCTCAAAAACGCTAGCTTAAAAAAGAAGCAAGAGGGATTTTTACCCTTACCTTTTCATTGATTACAGCCCTGGCTAATCATCTGCTATGAATTAAAATAATTTGTGGGCATAAGCAGGTTCTAGGAGTCTGACGTTAAATTTAGAAATATGGCCATCAATAATGGCAGTAATAGAAATATATGCCTGCAGTTTTCTGCTATGCCTGGATTAGAAGATAATTATCACTCCTCTTCTTTCAGCCCTGATTGCTGCAACTCTTGTTCTGGTAGCTGGAGCAACGTTTTTCCTTGATATTCTTAACAATAGCTTCCACAGAGCAGATCAAGGATATTAAGCTAGGTTGCCTGTTGAAAGGAGACGAAACCTTTCATGCAGCTACTGTGTAAATTCTCATGAATCATTGAGGCCCATATGGTTTAGGCTTCACTAGTTTCACTAGTTTATATCAGAAGTGGGCTGCAGTGTTGGCTTTTTTTTTGTTGTTTTTGTTTTGTTTGTGTTTTCCGGTAGAAAGCCACAAGAAAAGTAAGGTGGATACATCCTTTTAAGAGAAATCTGAGGAAGCTCTTAATCATATGAGTTTAGATGGCTGTCTCTTCAGAAAAAATAGCCAACATAACTGATCCCACTGCATTGCCATTTCATTTTTTTGTGCCAGGTTTTACTGTTAGCTATTTAAGTGCCCAATTTAAAAAACTTTGTTGCATCAGTTGAGCAATTTGGGCTTAAACAGGGTGAGACTTTGGTCTTCAAATTACATTTCTCCTTCTATTTGCATTTTTGATACACTGTTCAAAAAACACAGATATTGTTTCTTTTTCTAGGGAAAGACAGTTTTTAGTGTAGAGTTTGTTTTTGAAAGTTTTGTTTTATTTATATAGTAAAATATTGATTTTGATCTCTGTGTTCCTGTCAGATGTTCTCTTTCATCAAGATTTACTTGGTATTTGTGTATCCATACTGCTACTCCTGTGACTCCTAGCCTGGTCATGCATCTTTGGATCCCATTTCAATTAATCTGTGTCTATTCTAGTGGTCACAGTGGGAACATAAACTGGTACACAGGAGCATAAGAGGTGTTGCTTACTTAATGTTTCTGAATGTTAATTTAGTACAATTTTTGATATTTTGATAGTAAAAGGAGGAAGACATGAGGTGTGAAGAGTATTCAGTGATAGAGTTCTGTCATTTGGTTTCCTGCTTTAACTAATTTATATTTGAGGAAAACTGGAAGTGCAAAGCAGAGGAACTTATAACTTTGAGACTACCCAACTTCCTGTTGTAAAATTGGGTGAACTTTGCTTAGACTTGAGTATTGGGGTTTCAGACGGATAGACTAGCAACCAGGGATTCTCAGTATTCCTTTGCAGTCCTGGATAGTCTCCCTTTCTATTATTATTTTTATTTATTATTTATATGCAGAAGTGGATATATTATAGGTGGTCCTGTGTGGCTCAGAGAGAGACATAAACCTGAGTTTTGTCATTGCTGAGCTGCTTGGGTGGATGCAGTAGTCAAGCTCCCTTGTAGTTAAGCTTTTGCTCTGCATTAAATAGGTACTAGTAATACCCCACCCAGATTCCAGATTGTTAGACTGGTTGAAGATGTGCTGTTGTAGGGTATTAAAATCTTTGATACCAGCTTTGACTATAATCAATCCTTTCTCTTTAAAAATCATTCAGGTGGAAAATATGAAACTGAAGGAGAGTGTGACTTAGCAGTGGACCTTCATAAGAACTTATAATAATGGCTGTCTGAAACAACCATGTTACAAAAGTTAGACTGGTAAATCTGCCTAGTAGTTGCCAAATGCAACTAATAAGTCCATAACTGCCTGTGTATTCCCAAAATCTTTTGGGAAGGACACACCCAGTACTTTTTACACATGATTTTCTCAGGTAACCAGGAGCTTGGTTAAAACATGGAGTAGATTAAGGAATCATGAAACAGTTTTTTCCTGCTCTATTTTTTCTTTTGATTTCCAAGATGAGGAGGCTAAAAATAGGCCCACTCAAAAAATGTGTGATACAACAGGGAGCAGGAAAAGTGGCTGGTTATATCATTGATGTTCCTTTTTTATACATCATATAAAATGCACTCTGAACTTTGAAAAATTTCCAGCATTTGTGACATCGTCTCTGCCTGAGACCCTTCAAATTGCACTACGGGAATGCCTTAAGGTAACTTTGGATCCTCTGGCTCAAGGAATACCTTCTAACAGTTTCCTGACCGACAGTGTTTTGCCTGAGAACACTCACAGATGGGAAACTGAAGAGATGCTTTCTGGGGAGATGTGAAAGAGGAATGTTCTTTGACAAACCTGATGTAGATGGGGGATTGTACTCCATTTTTCTATGTACTGGATGAATGTTGTGAAAAGAAGGTTCTTAGCTCTTGTATATTGGAGCAGGAGAAGAGACAGAAAAATGCTTTTTTTGGAGATTTAGGTCGAGATCAGGGAGATATTTGCTCAGGAGTTTTAGAATTAGATGGCACGGGCCACTGTACCACTCCCTGAGGGGCTGAGCTTTTCCTCTGCCTCTGAGGGATGTCAATAACTGTGCAAAATAGTTTGAAATCACGTGTTTCTTTACCTTATGTAACACATGTTTTCCAGTATCCCTCCAACCAGCTTTCGATCGGCTCTTCCTTCTTAAATATCTTTAGGTTTGGGTACTGCCCACTAACACATCCCTGCCAAGTCTGGCAGGTGCTGAAATTCAGAGATGTCAGTAATTAATGTGCCATGCTACCAAAATGGAACTGGGACCCTATGGACTAATCTGTGTGATAGAGACGTTCTTTTTCATGTGCACTATCCTGTCAGGTTTTCCTGCCCTTAAGGTTAAGGTTTGGAGGCACAGCAATCAGCTCTGAATACAGCCTTAGGGGAGGGGAGTCCCACGGACACAGAGGTGTGTGAACCAGAGTGCATATAGGCACCACATTTGGCCAATATTCCCTGGATCAAGTATGTTGCTACTTCCTGTACTGAGCATCCAGGGCAAAGAAAGAGTGTTTTTTCCCAATTACCTTAGATCATTCTATTAAAACATGTTAGCATTTTGAAGCTATTTATCCTCTTAAAATATTAAAATATTTTGATTCCATGAGAACAGAACAGAGCAGTTATTAAATGCTTCTCTCTTCGTAGAGGCAAGATGAAATTCTTGGCCCCTTCTTGTACACATCAGAGCAGTTTTAACAAATAATCTATACTGTGCATTATTTAGTATTTCATTGTAGTATACAATTTAAAAAGTCCTGAGTTTAATTCCAGTATTAAACTTCCACAGAATAGCAATTTGTGTTAGTATTCATCCTTTCTTGATTAACATATTTTAATATGTATTTATTTTGTGCACCTTCTTCCGAAGATAAAAAATTCTTGATCTGCTGTGACATTTTCTCCTGCCAACACAATGCTGAAGTTAATAGACCCAATGGATCCATCCATCCCAAGGGAATGGCTTGCACCCATCCCTGATGTTGGTGCAAGGAAACAGAAGCATGCATTATACAGTTGCATAAGACAATTTATCCAATGGCTAGGACTGCACTCTGAGACTTTAGAGTTGCTGTGAGGTGAGTAGGATCAGCTACTGTTAAGGGAACTTGTTTTGCTGTAAATATCCATGGTGCTGTATTGTCTGAAAATAGTCAGACATTTTAGAAGAGGTGGACTATGACTCACCTAACACAATCCTAAGGTAGGCCTAGTTTATTTTATAGACTTATTAAGAATCTAAATAAGTACATAAAATTTCAGATAAATATTAAATTACTGCAGTAGCAATGTAGTCCCTAGGTGTGACTGCACAGGGAGGAATGTCCCTGCATTGCTGTGTACTTCTCACTGTGGCTGCAGTTCCTTTCTGATGTAGCTGAAGTGGGGTGGGAATGCAGGCAATCTGCTCTGGTTAGAAAGCCAAAATGTTTCAGGGAGAAAACAATCCATGAGGAGCTGAGGACCAGGCTATGTTTTCTGAAAATTTGGTCCTTTCTTGCAACAGGGCAGCTATTCACCACCTCTCAGATAAGACTGGAGCAAAGACACAGAATGTCCTTTTAGGCACTCACCAAAAACCACTCATCAGATCCTCTGAGATGTGGACTATTTATTCTACATGAAGCATAGATTAGCCTTTGATGCTGCAAGCTGTTTGTCTGAGCTGTGATTCTCTGAGGGAATGCCACAGTCTTAGCAAAATAACTAGCACGGTTGAAATGGATCAATCGTAAACTTACACTATTGACAACTGACAAGTTTGCTCCCCAAATGTCCACTCATTGAAAAAAACGGTGGAACTTGGCCATATAGTGTGAGAGTGATGTGAATTTTAGAGTTCATTGTTCCTATGTTCCTTTGAGACTACCTTTTTTCCCTGTTTGTCATGTGCACACACCCCTCATCTGCTCCCCTCCTCCACAAATTACAGTGCAGTTACTGTAGTTTGTCACTTGTGGGTTGTAATTCAGATTTGTGACTAATATTTCTGAGGAGATTTTGCAGAATGTAATTCTTCAATCAGATTTAGTGTTTTTACTGTTACTTTCAAAAGATTTATTAATTGCTAAAGATGTGTTTTTAGTTTCAAGATTTTAATTAGTGAGTAGCAAAATGCTACATTGATAATTGATTTTTTGTTGTCTTTCAAATAAAGAAAAAGACTGCATGTTAACATTTTCTCTAATGTCCTTAGAGCCTTGATATGTTATTTTCCCAAGCTTCTTAAGAAAATTCTCTTCTTGCATACTATGAACAAAAAAACCCCACTGGAATATTTTTTGAGGGTAACTATCACCCCCAGAGACTGATTCTGTGATGTCCATGTGGCTGTTGAACCTTTGGCTACATGTTTGGTTGGGGAAAGGTGTAGCTAAAAAGTTTTAAGTGTTAGAAGATGGTACAAGCAGAGCAGTCTTGCCACAGCTGTCCAAGTTATTGGTTTGGTATCCAGACTAGCAAAGGCAAAGGCAGTTTCAGCCACAGTTCTCTACAACAGCAGCCTGTATCATCTGAGGTGTGATGTCTGTAACTGTTCATGGACAGCTATTGTTACATAAACAACCTTTTCTGAGATAATGCTTGTCATTACTGCCTCCCAAAAGTACAGTCCAAGTATACTGTATTTACGACCACAATCAGTTATTTGAAAATTTCAAAATGGAATCATGTGAGCTAACATTTTTTTGTTGTTCCAGAAGTGTAATACGGTAAATTTGAGCTCTATATGCAAAACCAGTGAGGTCTGATGTAAATCTAAGCTTGTGCTGCACTCAGTCATGAGGATAATGAATCATCGTGTAAGTTAAATTGAGTTCTTTTCCATTGTGTACTAACGACATTAAGAGACTAGATCTCTGTCCTAAAGGCTACAAGACAACAGCTCATGGGAATGAAAATCAAGGCTACTGATGTTGCTTTTTTTTTTTTTTTTTGCTTACTAATTGGCTGAATTTGGGTGAAATTTGTTACTGTGAAAAATCCCAGGGGGACTACAGATATAGTGTTACTTGGAGAGTAGCATAATGACAACTCTTTGGCATAGGTTTAGTTTTTGTTTTGGAAAACTTCAGTTTTCCAAAAACGTCAGCTCCCCAGTCTTCACTGAACGGCAGTCCCTGAGAAAGAATTAAATTATATCTGATTAAAAAGTTTAGCATTTCCTTCTTAGATACCTGAAATAAAGAGCACTTCTCTGAACCATTCCTCTCCTGAAGTACAACTGATGTATGCAGAACTGGTTTGAGTATCTGATATCTTTCAATTGGATGTTTGTTTTCCTGTGCTTCTTTTTCCTTTGGCTAAAACATGACATTATCTCAGTGAAGGCTTATTTGTAGAGGCAGAAGATTCTGACCTTGGCAGACTTTGTGTCAGTAGTGTTTTTTCAGCATTTTTGTGAGGATGTATCAGAGCTGGCTGTAGCTGCATGAAGAGGGAGACAATGATTTCTTTTGTGAGCAAGGTGAGATGCCAGTTCAGAGTTGGCCATAGGTACTAGTGGATTACTTGGTGTCCTTGTTTTTCATGGAACTTCTCTGGCTACAAGAGTGGGAATACCACCCATTTGCCATACAAAGGAGCACGCTTCTTCCAGGCTATGTGGATGCAATGTAGAGAGGCTCTGCAATCAGTGCTTTTGTTCCCCCTTTGATGGAATGGTAGTGACAAAGCAAAGAAACTATCCCCTCCTTTTAAATAAACCCACTGAGAAGTACTTTCTTGGTTCTGATATTGGCCAGAATAAGGGACACCGAATGAAGCATGATCTCAGAGGTGGAAATGAATTGCAACATTCAAAACGCCTGTGTGCAACATAGTAGATGTTTTGGTTTCCTTTAAATCTGTAAAGTTAGAACAGTGAGTTAAAGAAAAGCAACTACCATTGCATCACTGCTTTACTGCCTTGAAAGTGAATGAACATAAATAAATGCTCCAGCAGGAACAGATGTTTTGATCTACATATCTTTTTTTTATTGCAAAACAGTTGTTACAGAAATTTCAGAAAGTTCTACTGTAGTAATTGCCAACTTCTGCTTTTTATAATGCATCTAAACACAGTCTAAAAGTGCATTGTGAATCCAGTAGACCTTTGGAAAGGACCATTTTCCCTAGTTATGTACATTTAGACAAATCATACTTGAAAAGCTTTGTATTAGTAGGAATTTCTTTAAAATAACATTTTAGTAATTTTTATCCCTTTATAAATGATTGTTATACACTTACAAATGATAGCCCAAATAATAAGTGATTAAATAGCTATTAGTAGAGAATATTGCAAACACTGTTCCAGACAGCAGTAGCAGCAAATAGACTCTCGTCATGTACAACTGCAGTGGTGGAAAAAAGATATAACTGTAATACAATTTACTCTTGTGCAGGCATAAAACTGTATTTCACAACCAATTCCCTCTTCTGTACCTTCTCCCTCCCTCCCAGATATTAAAATAAACAAGAGTTATCACTTCCCTGCAGCAGAAACATCAGCAATTTAATAATCAAATGTTTTTACCTAACAGCCTTTTGAAATAAGTATTGTATGGCTCTATGAATGATCTGAAAGCATACAGCAAAAATTAAAAGGTCAGAGACTGTATCACAACAAGGCTGGCTCAATGGCTCCATCATTAGACCTCCAACTTGAAGATGATATAGTGTAATGCATGCCATGACTCAAAGTAATACTGAGTTAGAAATGCAGAATAAATCCATCTCCTGACAGAAGTCAGAGTACGCCACTGAAATCAGTGGATTTTCTGCAGATTTGCACCAGCATCACTAAGACTGTAATTGTAGTTAATCACGGAGAAGAGAAGCCTCTGTGACCTGTAGTGTTCTGTATGAGCTGTATGACTGGCTAAAAAGCAGGGTGCAGAAACGAAGTCCAATACTACTGCTCCTACTGCACCAATGTGTGGCAAGGAAGTGAATTCCATCTAGAGTAGTGAAGGGTTTCACTAGGAAAGCAGAGACCCCCAGTGCTTCACTTCTTGTCCCAGTTTGGACTGTGATTTTATCTAAGGTGGTTGAAGGGAAAATTCATGCTAGGAATCTTAACCATTTCTTTTGAAGAAGATGATCTATACCTAGTATCTCTCAACAAAAATGAAAATGTGGCCTTTGTTGAACCAAATATGCAAATTTCTGCAAAAAAATCCATATTATCATTTTTAAGCAGGGAAAGACATCACAACTACTTAAGTGTTCCAAGAGAAACCCAGGAAAAACCATCTCACGCTTTCCCTTTGGGTGATTATCAGATCCTCTTCAGTGTTTAACCTGAGCAATATAATAAGACAATTATGCTTGTTTTGAAAATCTGCACCATGACTTCACAGAGAATTTTGTTTCACTGGCTCACTCTAATACCTTTGATAACTTCTGCTCTCAGGACAGATATTGGCTTATGCCCACTGCAGTCATTGGACTAAGGCTGTGTGCTGCTACCAGCACTTTTTTTTTTTTTTGAGCAGTTATTCATGTAGTTGCATTTTCCATGCACTGACTGTTTTCTAAGAAACAGATCGTTTTCTTCTCATACAAAAAATATACCTAACTAAGATATTTATCCCCTGACAAAAGGCTATCCTTTCCGCAAAAGGTACAAATCAGTTTCGTTGTTTTTTTTTTTTAACCAAAAAAATCTATAAATGGAAAATTAAAAAAAAAAAACCAACAAAAAAGTAATCTATGTCTGGAACCAGCGGGATTTCTGTATGTAGATGAATGGATGTTTTGGTTTTTCATTATATTTTCAAATTATCCCCTCACTGCCATTTGTTAACTGGCACTTGTGCTAAGAAAATAGTGTAGCACCTGATCTCTTCAAAAAAAAAGAGAGCCAAATGTCTGAGCACTGCTGTAGGTTCGCATTTTGTGTTGAGTATTCAAATTTCATAAAATACAATTGTCTTTTAAAAATAATAAAAAAATCACTTACTTTGCTAAAGATCAAAAATAATGGAAATAATGTAAACATCCAAAAGTTTGAATTCATTCCTAACTGGATTCATCTTTACAGGCAGGCAATAGCAAAATGTTAAGTATCCTAGCAGTCCAAAGAAACTCATGGAACAATGCATGCATTTTCTTTGACACAAAAAAAGACTGAACTTTAAGGAAGAGAAACTACTTCAGTCATATCACACTGTTATTGTGAAAGAATAATGTGCTATAATACAATACCTAGGACAAGTGTATACCCCAACTGTAGAATAGAATCACTTAAACTGGAAACAACAGAATGGATTACTATAGGAAAATATTTATAAAATACTGCACACTGCTTCCTCAGTCAACCAGCATATGTAAACAAACAGCTAAGCTCAGTTGAGTTTTAAAATATTATTAAAGTTCATATATCTTATAATCTTTTGCATAACATGCCAGTTTCTCTTTCACACCATCACAACTCATCTGCCACAGCCCACAGTGGCTCATTAGAGGTTTATACATCAGCTCATACAGACGTTAAAGTGGAGCTATACAAAGAAATGTGCGAAACATACCAAACTCACACACTGTGACCAGAAATGCATATTCCATATGTAAGCTAATAATTGGATAGTGGAACTTAATGTTTGATGCAACATGTGCTATTTTATTGAATGTTACAGATTTACAAACAAGACCATGTAATGAGATATTAAAACTGTCCTGTAACGTTCACTAATATTACCACATGTCACAACTACGTATGTGTCTATTTCATAAGCTATCCTTTGATACAGAATACATCATATGGCACATGCTATAGCTACATAATGATGGATGATGAGACTTCTATCGCACTAAATGGTCATAATATTGAGAATGGGAAGTCTGGTCCCATTGCAAGAAATGGGAATGTTTTATCATCAAATTCAAAAAGGAGCTGTTTGATGCAATGCATAAAAACCAGGTAAAAATAAAGTAATCTAACATCCATCACAACATATTCTATAGACACCACATTGTAGAATAAATGGGAAACATTCAGGAAAAATAGGGTTCTGACCTTTTGCAATCACACTTTTAACATCTGAATTTACATTTTATATATAATGGCAAATTTTAAGAGGTAAATAAAGTGTTCTGTTTCATTTTACCTGGAATGTGTACTCCAGATCAATAAGGTGCTGTATCCTAAATATTTATACAGCTTCTAGGCTTGGCAAATTTCTTTACCCTGACAAACTAACCAATGGAATCTACCTCAGAGGAGAGCCCTATGCCTAATTCACTAAGTGCTGTCTAGTAATTTCTAATGAATCTGAAATTCCTCTTGAGTAGACCACTAATACAATGAAGATGAAAGAGTCCACGACAGTTTTAGCAGACATTCATAAAAGTAACAAAGAAAACGAAGTAAGAATATCCCCCTCTACTCTCCATAGATAGATAGATAGATTTGGAGAAGCCTTAGGAAAAGGCTGCTAACAGAAGGTTGGCACATTTGAAGCATATTGTTAAACACAAGTTCCTTTGCCCTTGGGCATTTTGCTATTGTTCAACAATCAGCCTGCCACAAGCATGCTTCATAATGCACAGAAAGGTTTCCGACCTTTCTTGGTATCGCCATGTGGCTGTAATGCTGCACATGGCCTGCAAGGCAATTGCATAAACATGGTGTCTTGGTGGAGTTTAGTTCACTGAAAGCCTGATCAAACAGAAGAAAGGAAGGAACACGTTGGTGCAGGAAGTGTGAAATGCATTGGTCTTAACATCCCCTTGCTGCATTTCCTTGTTTCCCAAACTTCCAACACAGTGACTTGTTAACTAAATGTTTTCACCTTCTTTGCCTCTTTTCTTGAGGCTGACGATAGTTTTTCTGGATCAGTTGCCTTTTGGACTTAACTCTCAGATGGTGCTCAGAGTCTCCCAGGGTGAGGACCCAGTGAGAAAACATCAGCTTATATTCTCAAAGCTGCCTTTGAAAGATAATTCAATTTAAATAATGTGAAATATATACCCCACTCACAAATGTTCATTTTTAATAACAAAAAGGAGCTGGTTCTGATATTGGTAACTGTTGAGATATTTTAACTTCTGATAGCATTAGTGTCAACTTTTTAAAAGCTTAAAAGTTGTGCTGTCATAAAGGAATGTGAATTGTTTTTCCAGTTGCAGCTTATGCTTCTCCACCCTTCTCCAGTCTTCTGTATACCCTTCCACCTGTGACCACTGGACACTGTCTCATGAGAAGTTTGAAACTCTTGTTGGCAATGTGGGCCCTTGGAATGTGGGTGGAGTCAGTGGAGTTACACTTGTCTTCAACCAAAACCCAAAACTGCACTACCGTTCAGATTTTCTCCTGCTAAAAGCACTCACTGTGTGATGTGCTGATGAACGGTGGATGCCTACTCACAACTGATGGCTTTTCTGTTTACACACACTTGCAGTTTCACTTTGGTTCTTTTACTTACCTTAGAAGCATATAGAAATTGTAGTGTTTTCCAGACCTCTGCCAAAAATACTTTCCTTTAAGCAGCTTCAGTCTAATTACATGAATCTGGATTCAGACTTCTTGATAAATCCTGTATAATTTAAAAAGTCCAAATACACCTATGTTCGCATGAAAAAAAAAAGGGAAAAAAAGGTGTATATTTTATAGGTGGGGGAATGATGTGAAGAAACGGCAGCTCAAATGAAACAGCAAGAAGAACCTGGTAGCAGCATGGTGGATAAATCTCCCCAATTTATATATATAATTAAACTGAGTAGTGAGAACTGGACACTATTAATATGCTCTGCTCTGATCATCTTATTCTTACTGTTTCATCATATCCTTTGATTTAGTGAGACAACATACTGGTGACAAATGTGGTAAAAAAATAAATATATACTATTCCACTTAATTACATTCATCCTGAGCTTGCTCACCTGTGCTAGAATCTAGAATGCCTGTTTTACACAGGAAATCACCTGACATTTTAACGTAAATTCTCCTTCCATTTAAGTTGCAGTAAAAAAGGCATTTCATTTCCCTTTCCGCTCTTGAAAATATAAATTTCTGTGGCACTAGAAGTTGATACAAAAGGAGACAAGTGAACATTTATACTTGTTGCTGTATTCATCTTCATTTCCACAAGTGTGGGATGCAAGGGACTTGGGAGACTTTAGTTTTTTTTTGCTGCCACTTCCTACAGAAATAACAAATGCTTTTCACCAGTCATCACAATGGTGACATAGATGAAAAAGAAGTTGTGATTGAAGTTTGGAACATCAAATTTGTACATCTCTTTTTTTGCCAGTTAATTCCTGCATCTTAAAAACTTGAATAATGATAAAAGGTCTTAGGATGCCCTCTAATAAAAGGCAGATATCTGGAGCTATTAATCTATGTCTTGTGACTTCATTAAGGGGGCTTGTTATTCCTCTTATTTACTGAAGGTTTTGTAAAGCTTTCATCCCTCCCTTTTTTCTTAAGTGCAAATGTCAACTGGGTCAAGATGGAGTACGTCAGTGGTGATGCTGAGATTGAAAATGTGCTCCCTTGACCCGTGGCTAATGCCAATTGGACTCAACATGGGGTGATGTGAGGGTTTTTAAAAAATTCTGCTAAGAAAAACAGGCTGAAAAGCAGTTGACCCTTAGACTGCTGGTGAGCTTTGTATAAGCCTAGCTGTGCTTGCTTTCAAAGCTGCAGAAGGCTCCAGTTCTTGACAGTCTCCTCATGGACAGGTTGTCCCCTCTGCTCTCTGGCCTGGAGGACTTGCTCCTCTCCAGGGGGTTCCGCAGGCCTGCTGTGTTTCGCTGCCTGTCGAGTTTGTCACTGATGGAGTAGCTCTTCCGTGTGTGCTGCGCGTACAACACGTTTGACTCCTCTGCAGAGTAGCTGTTGGCTCGCTCTATTTTTGGGAGCGGGATGCTGTTGGGCAGAGTTGTTGTAGCACTGCTGTCTTGAGGAGATAAGGAGACTCCCTTCTTGTCTTTGACCTCAATATCCTCATGATCAGAGCTTGGGTGGGTTAGTTCAGCTTCTCTCTCTGGGTGGCAGCATCCCAAGTCTTCCACTTTGCCCCTGAGACTTCCAGGGAAACTGGCCCTCTCTGCAATGGCCTGGGGAGCGCTCACACACCTTGTGTCTATGCAATCTGTAATACTTGTGTACTCTGCTGTTTTGACTGGGATGCCAAGGCTGCTGAAGTAGCTTCGAGAAGGAGAGAACATGAAGCTGTGAGATTTCACAATTGGTGTTTCCTCCAGAATAAATGGAGTAGTAGCCAGGTAACGACTGCTTTTAGATCGCTCCAAAGTATGATACAAGGGAGGGTCTGAATCCCACGGGATTTGGCAGTCTGTGATTTGTGAATAGTCTGAAGAAAATGCTCTTGTTTCTATTCCAGAAGTTTCCTCATAATCAAGACTCCTGCCAGAGATCTTTTCACCAGCTGCACTGCTGATGTATGCACTATTAGTTAAAAGGGAAGAGGCTATGTGAGCTGGCAGAGCTGCATCTTCAGGACCAAGAATATTTATGGAGCTCTCGAGAGGTTCTGTGTCAGAATGCATCTCATCCATGGCAGAAACATAGATGTCTATACAAGACGAAGGTCTTCTGGAGTCTGGGGCGATTGACAAAGTGCTGGTAGGGGGTAAAGGAGCCTTTCCTTCTTTTGCTATTGAATGGGAACTGATTGCCCGATGCAGGCTTGGCGATCTTTCCTTAAAAATGCTTTCCAACTTTTCCAACCCACACTTGTCCTTCATATTTGTTGCATAGAAGGAGTGGCTTCGCAAGCGGGGTGTGATTGTAGGTGACGTTGGGGACATGGACTCCTCTCCTGTGGGATCAATGCTCTCTTGAAGCTTGTAGGCATTTCCTTCCTGGCTGTTGAAGCTACTCTGCCTCACGATGTAGGCTGCATCAGTACAGTCAGATGAGGTCCTGGATCGGATCTTAGTTGTCTCACCTCTCTCAATGCCAGCCATCTTTTCTAAGGCAGTCACCATTCGTCCCATCATGTCTTCCAGCTGAGCAAGCCTGATGTCAACAGTCTGCAGAGAGGCCTTCATGCAGTGCTCTCTCTCATTTACTTCTTCCAGTCGCATGGCCATGTTCTCCACCCTTTAGAAAGGGAAGAATTAAACAGGTAAATTTCTACAAAGCAGTGATCTTCAGCTAATAGGTCACCAAACCAGATGGAAACAAATACATCTTAAACCCCAAAGGCAATGTAAACCACTTTATCTGATTCAAAATCCTGCTAAAAGAGGTTTTGCCAAAAAAAAAAAAAAAAAAAAAAGCTACGCACTCAGGGAATTGATACAGTGGATTAAACCAGGGGCATCTGTTATATAGTGCAGAGGGCCTGTGGGTGTGCCTCATTCCAGGGACAGGAGACTTATTTCATAAATGTAACTATGAATTACTGCCTCTTTGCTTCCAAAGATTCTAATTATGAATGAATAACACTTAAAGCAGATGCCACATGATGTTGTCCCCACAGTTGTGCCACAGTCAGGACCATCACAGGTGGCTAAATGAAGTAAAGAAAGCAGGCAATGTGCCACAGAAGAGAGACACTGCTGTATTTTTGACTCGTGTTTGCCCCAGATTTGCACTACCTGTCCTGTGTCAATCTAAGAAGATAGTTTCTTTGTTCTCTGATTAAAATTTAGCTCAGATTTATAGAAAAAAAAGAAATATCAGCTATTTTGTTGAATATATATAATTGAGTTAAATATTCATGAATACTGCAAGGAGGAGAAACACTGATCAAGCCAAATACAGCCTGCAACAGGGAACATGCACTAAGATTGCTCCATTACTGTGAGTGCTTTGGGTAGTCTGTGTTCATAGCTTAAGAATTGAAATGATGGATTTTAAAGTTAGTTTTCAGCTGCTATCATAATATACAAGTATGAAAGTTAGATTAAAAAATAGATAATAATTGAATGTAAGATTCAGTATTTTAAACTTAATTTCATTTAAACTTTAGTATGTCTTTTCTAGACCTTTGATCTGTCACATTTTAAAACATTTTCAATTTTTAGGGAACTGTGTACAGATTTATGCAAGTGGCTTCTAACCACTTCAATTTTCTGACTTCTAAAATGTGTCTTCTGAAGGATTTATACCGCCTGAAAATTTTACATTATGAAATTGCCTGTAACACATAAGAAACTTCTATAATTATTTTCTCTGTTTGTAATCCATATGACAGGTTGGGACTTCCACTTTCCATTGAAGAAGTACTAAAGCAACAAGTTTATGTAGCTCTCTGTGTCTGATAGATTATAATTCTGTTTTTCCCCACTGCTGTAGACATGGAAAAATGATCCGAGAGGCAAAAGATACCAAATGGCAAAATTTCCACACTCTTTTTCTTCACAGGTCTCTTACTCTCTTCCAGTTAGTGCAATTCATGCTCAAGTATTACTAGTCACACTGCTATAGTTAATAGGCACACAAACCATTGCCAGGATTTCTGATGAGGTAAATACCATCTTCTACTACTGCTAGTTATTTTTTTTTCATCAGGACAAGTCATTTGGAGCTGTCAACACCATAACCACTCTTATTTGCATAGAGGGGAAGATTATAGCAAAGAATAGAATACTGGACAGCACTAATGCCTTGTTACCTAATGCCTAGAACTTTTTCTGGTAAAACACTGAAGTCTGACTGCCTTGTGGTGATAAGCAACAGAACCTGCCCACAGAGGAGAGGAGAGGACATGGAGGAGTGTGACTCAGCTCCCTACAGCAAGTCTCACATTCCTGGGAAATATAGGCTTTTCCTGCGAAGCCTGTGAGTTTTGAAGGCATAAGCATAACAAATTAAACGTGCAGCAGCAACTGTATTTCTATCATCAGTCTTCAGTAGACAAATGATCAAGTAATCACTGCTAAGAAATGAGCTGGTAGCTTCAAGGAATCTCATTCTATTCATTATCATTTAGGCACCAGTCTGTTTCTAGTTCTACCAGCTTCTCCAACAAAACAGATTAATGTTATTGCAAGTACAGGATGTAATTCCACAGTGAGAGCAGTTTATATGGGAAGCAGTTGAATTTTCACTCATATAAACTGCTATTTTGTACAAGCAATTATACTTTTGAAATATTTATTAGCCAATAATTGAGTCCTTCACCCCAACATTCAGATCCTATAAGAACTGCTTCAAGAAGATGAACAGATAAAACATTGCAATTTTAGGGCTGTCAGACATAAGGAAACATTTTACTGAATTTTATTGGACAATTATAGCTCAGATTACATCCCACAAAAAACCTTTCACCTCAGCAACAGTTACCAAGAATTGGAGTGAATTTATAACATTATTTAAAGCTGACTGGATAATCTGGTTGTGGTCTTGTTGTTTTGTTGTTGTTGCTATTTTTGCCATTGTTTTGCTTTGATTTGCTTTTTCTTTCCTGTCTTGACACCTGTATACACAAGTGAAATATTTTTTAATACAAACACATCCAGTTGGTCTATAAGTGGAACTGTCCATAGTGAGGTAAGTTTTGTGTCTTGCATTCACGTGAGGCCTATGCAATGCTACTGAACACAACCAGGAGAAGCTAGAATAATACCTCGCTGGTAGGTGTTCATGTATTTGTTCTGCCTTCCCTGGATGTGATCTAGCAGCTATTGTCAGTGGCACAGAGCGTCAGACAATGCGAAGAGAGACTTCTGAGTTACGTGGTCTCTTGGTTGCTATGGAATTGATGAAAAATGTGATTGCATTGGCAGTGTGGAAAATTTATAGAGAAATGTAACAAGATAAGCACAGAGCAGTCTGGGTTTGGAAACCACGGGTAATCAGAGATGTGCATAGGGTAACTGAAAAATGCATACACGTGTTTGCACTTCGTGAGACCTGACTATAGAATTTTATTCACAAAAAGAAAGCTTGAAAGATGATGGTCTCCTCCAACCCCAAAGATACTTAGTCAACCTTAGTTATATAGATTATATATATATATATATATATGCATACACGTGTTTGCACTTCGTGAGACCTGACTATAGAATTTTATTCACAAAAAGAAAGCTTGAAAGATGATGGTCTCCTCCAACCCCAAAGATACTTAGTCAACCTTAGTTATATAGATTATATATATATATATATATATATATATATATATATAGTATATATATACTCCAAAAC